>NW_006238916.1:722339-747371 GCF_000375325.1 Capsella rubella
TCGAAAAATAAAATTTGATATTAAAAATAGATTTGAAAAAAAATTTTAGGGTTAAATTATTAATTTATAGATATTATTAATTTATAGACGATTATTAATTTATCGAATATTAATTTATAGAGGTTTTACTGTATTTGTATCATACGAGAAATCCATTCGTGTACTTTTGGCAGTTTCCGCTTGTTGAAATTCAGTGACATCAAACTGAGTATACATATCTCGTTCATCTTCATCTGAGTAAAATTTGTTTCTCCCATTAAATATTTATCATCTTAGTCAATCAGACTTTCTTAAAAAAAAAAAAAAAAAAAAAAAAAAAAAAATATCAATCAATCAGAGTCTGCCACGTAGGCGTCTCTTAACCCACCAATGGTATCTTCTCCAATATACTCCAACATAGGTATCTTAATATTTATTATATTTTTTGATTAAAATTTAAATACTATTAATACTAAGATACCCCTTAAATCCTGCTGATAATGTTGGTCTAAGAGAATTTGTTTCCCAATATGTTTAACCGGTGGATCTTGACACGACTCAAATGCCTATAGCATATATGAGTGGACTGTTTTTCTATTAGAGATATGATCTTGCACCTGAAAATTTAAAGATGTGCTCGATGTTTTATCCCCTCTGCATGCCAAGTTTGAGTTTCTCATATGAGCGAATTATAAAACTCTTTGGTTTTCAGATGTTTTTTTCTTAAAAAATAATAATATAGTACAATGTCTTTGATGTTACAAAAGAATTTAATTAGATAGTAACAGAATAGGAAAGGGTTGATGTTATTATTGGATTGCCCGTGGACATCCTTGATAAATATTTTTGCGGGTGTTTCGAAAAAAGGTTTTTCACGCTTCTTAAGACTAATATATATCGCAAGGGTTAAACCTAATTGTCTTTATCTTTAATTTAAGGGTTCTTCCTCGAGTTTAAATTTTCTGTATTGTAGTATTTTTTTTATATGTTTCCAAGGATTTTTATCGTTCGCAAGTTTTGTTTCTCTCGTTTGGGCTTTATATTCTGAAAATATCTTTATTTTTCTGCCGATTTTATCTATTTATATTATATTTTAATTTTATTAATATTGTGTAATGACCCAAAAAAAATATAGTAGCATAATATTTTTTGCAAATAATTTTAATTTTTGATCCCTAATTGGGTATTCATTTAAATTAAGTTAATAATATTTGTTGACCGTTGAGTATTGCATAGAGCTAGAGACAGAGACACCCTCCAAAGCAGCTGAAATCTTCATAAACCCTAGTCCGAGTCGCCAAAGTGGTCATCGGTTCTTCTCCGGCGATTTGATTTACCGTCTACTTCGTACCGATTCTCATTGCTGCTTTCTTTCGATTCGGTGAATTACTGAGAAGGGTCTATAACTCTGTCTCTAAGAAGCTGTTGATATTAGCACAGAACGAAACAGGAAAGAAATGTTATTGAAGTTTTCGTTTGTGTCTGTGATTGCTCTCTCTATTCGTATGCTCAGATGATTTATCTGGTCTGTGATTCACTCATTTGGTTTGGGACTACTGAGATCGTTTTGCGCACAACCTGTTCGACGTAATGCGTAGAAGAGATTCTGCAATTGGCCATTTTGGTATTTCTCTATAAACGTTTTATTGTTCTCTTTATCGTAGAAAGGCGTCATTTTTCGTGATGGGTACCAAAGCGATGACGTTCAAGTGGTCAAAGAATATCACGCCTTCACAGGTTATCAAACTGATGCGAGCTGAAAAAGACGTGGAGAAGTCAATAGCAGTTTTTGATTCTGCCACAGCGGAATACGCCAATGGGTTCTCTCATGATCAGAGCTCTTTTGGTTACATGGTGTCGAGATTGGTGTCTTCTAATAAGTTTAAAGCAGCTGAAGATCTTGTAGCTAGAATGAAGTCTGAGAGTTGTGTTGTTAGCGAAGATATCTTGCTTTCGATATGCAGAGGGTATGGTCGGGTTCATAGGCCGTTTGATTCTTTGAGGGTTTTTCACAAAATGAAGGATTTTGAGTGTGATCCTAGCCAGAAGGCTTACATCACTGTTCTTGCTATTCTCGTGGAAGAGAATCAGTTAAATTTGGCCTTTAAGTTTTACAAGAATATGAGAGAGATTGGTTTGCCTCCTACCGTGGCATCTCTCAATGTTTTGATCAAAGCTCTCTGCAGAAATGACGGGACAATGGATGCTGCTCTTAAGATTTTTCTTGAAATGCCTAAACGAGGGTGTGCTCCGGATTCTTACACATGTGGAACCTTGATTAGTGGTTTGTGTCGGTTTGGAAGGATAGATGAGGCGAAGAAGTTATTTAAGGAGATGGTTGAAAAAGACTGTGCACCAACTGTTGTTACATATACTTCTCTGATTCACGGTTTGTGTGGATCAAAAAATGTTGATGAAGCAATGAGATATATGGAAGAGATGAAAGGTAAAGGCATTGAGCCAAATGTTTTCACTTACAGTTCTTTAATGGATGGTCTTTGCAAAGATGGTCGTCCTCTGCAAGCCATGGAATTATTTGAGATGATGATAGCTAGAGGCTGCAGGCCAAACATGGTAACATATACCTCTCTGATCACTGGTCTCTGTAAGGAGCAGAAGATTCAAGAAGCCGTTGAACTTCTCGATAGAATGAATCTTCAGGGTTTGAAACCTGATGCTGGATTATATGGGAAAGTAATCAGTGGGTTCTGTGCTGTCAGTAAGTTTCCTGAAGCTGCCAACTTCCTCGACGAGATGATTCTTGGAGGCATAACGCCAAATCGGTTAACTTGGAACATCCATGTTAAGACTAGTAATGAAGTAGTCCGAGGTCTTTGTAAAAGTTATCCAAGTCGCGCATTTACTCTATATCTAAGCATGAGGAGTAGAGGCATCTCCGTTGAAGTTGAAACACTAGACTCTTTGGTGAAATGTTTGTGCAAAAGGGGTGAATTTCAGAAAGCTGTTCAATTAGTAGACGAGATAGTGACTGATGGGTGCATTCCAAATAAAGGAACATGGAAGCTACTAATAGGTCATACATTGGATAAAACGATTGTAGGAGAAGCTTCGGAGTCTCTTCTCAGAGATTTGGGTATCTAAGTGAAAGGAAGATTGGATGAAGGCAGCTGAAACAAACGTGTCTCATGGAACAACTTACACAAACATTGAGATATGATATTCAAGAGATCATCTCAGAAGACTGGTAAAGAATAACATACACAGAATTTCAGAGATTCCAAAGGGGTCTTAAGGATTTTACATTTTGAATTAGAACATCATTTAGCAGAGAGGGGAAATCCAATACCATGGCGTGTAGTAGGAAATGTAGCGAACAGCATGCTGCAGAAGACTCCTACGGCTACGGGCAAAGCTGTGAGAAGTTCCGCTGCTTCAGCTGATGGTTCGGGAAAGAAACACTTTACCGCATTCTGATCAAACAAAACCACGGCTCCAAACACCAGAAACGACATAATGGCATGTAAAAAATCTATAAACCGTAGTTTGTAGCTCTTTGAACGTTCTTGAGGAAGAGTTGCTGAGCCATCAATTATCCAGAAACCATTGATTGTTGCAAATCCATAGCAGACATTTCCGTTCAAGTCCTTGTAAGAATCTGTGAAGTTAAGTATGAAACAAGAAAATCCGCAGATGGAAACTAGAGATGCAGTCATGATCCTGCTAGCTAAACTGCAGTTTCCAGCGTTTGTAAAAATCGGGGATAGAATCTGGTACGCAAGAACTGTCCCTGTAGGTAAAAGATTAGCTAGATGAGCTGTAGTCTGAAAAGTCTGACCTATTGCCTTTTGTATCCAAGTGTTCCTTTCTATGTCAGGAAAGTCCCTATTAAGAACTTGGACTGGATCTTCATCTTCCAGAAGTGGAACAGTCTCTTCGTTGATCATGCTGTGAGCGCCATTGAACCCAGCTTCTTCATCAACCTTAATCTCCATAACACTCAAGATTCAGAATCTCTTTTTTCAGGTGCTTTGTTGTTTCTCTCTGTTTTGAGCAAAATGCTTGTGTTTTAATATAACTTTGGCTGCTTACTTTGTTATGCATTGCAAGCAAGTCTACCAAACTTAAGTCTTTGTTTGTGTGAAGGATAAGCTTTGACCTTGTCTATGCAAGAATTATAGTTGTCGTGCTTCTCCCTGATTGAATCTTTTTTAAAAAACGTTTGGTAAATGTGAATTTCCCCATGAACATTTTTGTTTGCATATCTGTCTGTCGTAGACAATTTTTATAGATTTTTTAACAGAAAGAATGTGATCTTTGTGGGATTCTTTTTAATTAAGAATGATGTTTATGTCAACCCTATAGAAGTTTTAGGTAAAGCCTTTGGATAATTTGAAGAAATTTATGACGTGGAGGCCAAGCAAGGTTATAAACTATTGTTGGGTGTCATACGATGAGACTTGCACGTTACATTTTTTCCATTATGATATTTCAAAATGCTATTAACTGAACGAAATATGAATATCGTTGACACAAACATACTCTATTAACGAAGTGACATGGAGAAGGATTGGGGATTATTTCCCAAAGTACATGTGTTTTCTGGAACTTTTCGATATTCTAACTAAAAGCCCATTTAGAGAATTCTTGACAAAAGCCCAACTTACAAAACATGAATCAACTGATTACTGATGTATTAAACAAAACTACAGTTTTGAATTATATGAATTTTGATAGTTTTTTTTTTTCTTTTTTGGTCAACAATTACTATTAGATTAAGTCATATGAGCCTAGGACAGACACTCACTATATGGTTTTTCTGATCTTACCAAAAAAAAAAACTAAAAAGAAACTTTTCTTTAAAATAATTTTAAATATTACATAACTTTACACTATATAAGCATCACATAAATTCACAGATTTCTCTTTTTATATATTAAAACCAATTCTAAATTTTTTAAAAATCACAATTTCACATTTTTTTATAAAATATGTTTTGGTAAATTAGTTATAAACACCTTGACAGTAAATATGAATATCTAGAAAAATCCATTTTTTCTACAGAAAACAAAAAATAAATTAACTAGGACATACTGGATCAATCATTTCTCTTTTGAAAAATAATTTATAAATATTATAATTTATGAATATCTAGGTCCCATATAAATAATTTATTGTTCAACAATTTAAAGCTATATATTGGCAAAAAAGTGATAAATATTCTAAATGAAAATTATATACAGTGCATCTGTCTTAGTTTTGCAAACACTATTTTTTTTTTTTTTTTGTCATCTTCAAACTAAAAGATCTTTTGCAAACACTATTTAATAAGTATTTTGTTTTTTGGTTTCGAAAAGAGAGAATCTATGGACATATATGTAATGAATGAAATGAGAACAATATTATAATACAAGACCAATGATTGTCGTTGGTGAGCATGGGCTTTAGATAATAAAACAACTATATAGGTTTGGTGTATCTTCTTCTCTCATGTGTACATATCTTTAAGTAAAGTAATTTCGGAATTTAAGGAAATTTGATGGTGTAACGAACGTACCAACATTATACTAGTGGGGATCATAAGTTACTAAAACAAAATTTGCAGCATTTTAGGGTGTATTTTATATATGACAAAACTATATTATATTCATGATAGTTAGAATTAGAAAAAATAGTTTAATTATAGATTTTTGATCTTTCCAAAATTTCAGCTCAAAAATATTACAAACAATTTTCATTTTCAAATGTAATTTAAGATTTAAGAACGTAAATTTTGTAAACGATAAAACTTACAAATGATCAATAACTATAAATATAAGTTTATATAAATGGGCATTAGTTATAACATTAGGTGCGAGTTTCACCTGCCAAAGTTAGGATAGGTCCATCTCGAATACTTCCTTCTTATAAAATTTTAGTATACTCTATTGCGATCATGTTTGTTTCAATGATATGTACATCTACGATCATGACTTGAACACTAGTTTTATAGTTAGATCAAATACAAGTGAGTTAATTAGTTTCATCTTTAAATGAGTAGCTATTTCTTCAATGCTCATGTGATATTATACGTTTATACTTCAAAAATTTTGCTATTTTTCGAGTATGGATCACTGAAATATAGATAAATTTGTACCATGAAAAACAATCAAAATTCTTCCAGATATTAGTGTTTTCCGAGAACTCTTCAATGATCATCAAATTATATGCAATAATGTCTTATTTTTGTATGTTCTTTTTACAAACATCTTTATTTTTATATATGATAATTGATTTTTACGAAAAATTAACGTATCTTCGTAACATTTTATAATTTAATGAAAATTAGCTAAAACTGAAATATTATAAGAATCTAACAAATTTGAAGATATTTCTTTCCATATAAGTATATCATAATTTCATATGTATTTATGAAAATATAATTGATTTTTTTCCTAACATAATAGAGTCCAGGATATATTTATTTGACCATCTAGACGAAATATTTTTCTTTCCTTTTGTCTTTTTTGACTTTTATCTTATTTTTTATATTTTCTTCTTCTTCGTATATAAAACACACACAAACCCCATAATCATACATACCATTGATGAGTCTTCTTCTTCTTTTTTTTTTTTTTTTTTCATTTCTTGAAATCCAAAAATGGACAAATCTGAAAAAATAGCATACATTTCAGTTTTGTCTCTTCTCTCTTTTGCTCTTCTTCTTCTCATCATCTTCCTCTTCTCACTATGCAGAAAAAAACCAAACCGGTCCGACGACGAGTCTCTTCTCCCCGAAACCAAACCGGCAGGTCTTTCTTATCCCTTAACCGAATTAGATTCAGCAACCGACGGATTCAACCCGCGACGAATCATCGGTTCTGGTCGGTTAGGAACGGTTTACGCTGCGATTCTTCCGGGTTATAAAAACCTCGTCGCAGTTAAACGAATACATCCCGGTTTGGTTTTAAGTAAACCGGGTTTCGGTTTCTCCACGGTTTTGAAAACGCTTTCTTCTTCGCACCATCAAAACGTCGTCTCGATTCTAGGGTTCTCAGAAGCTCCCGGAGAAAGAATCGTCGTTAGTGAATTCGTCGGAGAAGGTAAAAGCTTGAGCGATCATTTAAACGGAGATGGATCAGCGGTTGAGCTTGGTTGGAAAACGCGTTTTAAAATCGCGGCGGGAGCGGCGAGAGGTTTGGAGTATTTGCACGAAATCGCAAACCCTAGAATCGTCCACGGTCGATTCACGTCGTCGAATATACTGATCGATGTGAAATCAACGGCTAAGATTTGCGATTACGGATTTGGGTTTTTGATTCCGGTTGAAAAATCTGGGATTTTGGGGTATGTTGAAGAAGGGTATTGCAAAGAGAGTGACGTGTATGGATACGGCGTCGTTTTAATGGAGATTCTGAGTGGGAGAAGAAGTGAGAATGGGTTGCTTGTGAAATGGGCAACACCGTTGATTAAAGAACAGAGATTTGGTGAGCTATTAGATCCGAGGATCGTTGTTCAAAGTGAGGTTAAGGGTTTGGTAATAAGACTGGCCAAAGTCGCTTTGGCTTGTGTCGGGAATTCACGGAGGAGTCGGCCGTCGATTTCTGAAGTGGCGGCGATTTTGAATAGTTTGGAGAGAGAAGGAGGTTGATTTTGATAATTCGATAAGTTTTGGGGTTTTAGAGATAAATTTGGAAATTAGAGGAGTATAATTGTTATTAGTTGAATCATTAACGTAAATGATGTTTTTTAATTGCCGTGTACATAATAATGTTAAAAGTGTTTTAGAATTCGGTTTCTTATGAAATAATCAATTAATGTCTTTGATGAAGCTGTTGGGTAGATTTTTGAACAATTCAGAAATGTTTTGGGTTTTTTTAGAGAAACATGAAAAGTTAAAGGGGTATTGTAGAAAATGCTAGATTTTATATGATTCTTTTTTCCCGACGTATAAACTCGGTTTCATATGATGTTGTATTTATAATTAAGTATTGATATTAAATAATTCTATTATGCTATGTCCGAAACAATCAGAGATTACGAGGAGTTATATATAATTAAATATAGTTGAGTGTGTACGAAAGAATTATTTTAGAACTGAGTTTGACGAGACTTGGAAGATTAGATTTTCGTCAAAATTGGACGGTGGAACCTAATCTTTGCCACCTTGTGGAACAAGTCATATTATTTTCTTTTTTGGTGAAAAATGCAAGTTTGGTGAATTTAATTTAATTTTTGTTGTTGGTTTGATACAATCTATATAGCTTAATTCGTGTAAGCTGGCATTAGTGTTAAATGGTTGATTAAATGTAACATTTTGTTATGAGCTTTTAACTTAACTTTTCATTATGGCTGACCTTTACTTTTCTTTTTTTTTGGTAACATTTTCTGAATTTTAATAGCCTTTTGTAAACTGTAACTTTTTTTTGGAAATTAACGTAGACTTTGGTTCTTGTTAGACTTATGTTAAAACAAAAAGTGTGTTACTTTATAGATTGGAAACGTAATTTGAAAATACCGTTAGGAGTAATGTATTAATAAAATAAGTGGTAATTGTTAGATGTGGACGTAGAAGTTTGGCCAACCCCAGACTTTGTAAGGACGTTAAATTTCAGATAAAATGGTAGATCATTTGGTTAAAGGGACTTTAAAGATATTGTTATCCATTTGTATCTTATATATAGATAAAGTCAGGTAATTAGGGTTGGTCATATTTGTATTACTGACTAATTACGCGTAAGCTTGAATAAATTTGAATAATCTCGAGTACAAAGACCCTTGCCGCGACAAGAATAAAACACGAATTCTCAAACTAGATTTGCATGATTCAATGTAAAACAATCTGGAAAGCAAAGGATATGCTCGGCTCTCATTTTGGACATCAAAACTACAGTTAGGTGTAGACTTGATCCACTCTCTAGAGCTCAAAGGCTTCTCAAAATCCCCTTTTGTACATTTGGTTTGAGTTGTTCCAAAGTTTAGTCTTGTTTCTCTTGCTTTGTGTTGTTGTTGGTTGGTTTATAAAATGGTTTGAGTTGTTCCAAGCTTTGTAATTGTGTAACCTTCTACGAAAGGTTTCTATGGCTAATTACTAGTTGTATTAAGGTGTCTTACAATCTACATTCGCCCTTCTTCTTTTGCAACTCATCCGGGAAAGACAACATAACGCAATTGCTTCATCTTGTTTCCAGACCTTCTTGGCTTGGTTGAGTAGATGGACCAACAATTTGGTTTAGTTACCGTCGTATGGTTTCATGTTTTTAATTTTTTTTTGCCATAAAACCATATATGTATAGATGTTTCAATAATTTGGATTGTAATGTAAACTATCTTCATTATCGATCAATGAATATTTACTATTTAGCAAAAGAAAAATCGTCTAACCTTCCAGTTAATGCAATCCTATCTTTACATGTTGATATAAGATTATTTCAACCGGTGTCACATCTCATCATGATACAAGTCAAATATGGAAGAGCTATCACCAAGTTAAATACTATTAAGAATCATTCTTTTAAAACCCGATTAGTCAAATACTGTTGAATCAGAATTGAAGAGTAAAATTCCAAAAGAAACGGTCGAGCTCAAAACTAGTAACAGGATTCCTAGAAAGAAAATAATAGAAAACATTTAAGTCTTAGTAATCAAAAAGTCCAACACCAAACCGACTCAAACCCCACAAATTAATACCAAGCACAATGATACACAATCATAAAACCTAAAACCTCAGATTTCAATACAACTAGCTAATTCGGTTTTACTTTTCCCCAGTAGTACCAGATTAACCGATTCAATCGAGAAAACATTACTCAAAGTCAAGAGTTTTTCTAAATCGAACTCTTTACTTATCTCTAAAGATCGACAACTTCGAGATTAAGAACATGTTTGTCTCTTCACTCTGTACAGAGTCTTGTCTCTAAGAAGAAGTGACTTCTCTCTGCTTCTTTCTCTCTTCTTCTTTCTTGGGAAGAACATGAGCTTCATACAAAGCTAGAATCTCTTTCTTGTTTTGATGGCCTCGGTTCAATAACAAATGTCCACAGTCATACTTGGTCAGTTCATGCTTTAGATTCTGCACAGTAAGCTTCCTGTAATCCTCTCCCTGCTCCTCTTCGCCATTGTCGTGATGGCTTTGAAAGTCCTCATCGCCTTCGTCAGTAGGACCTTGATCATCTCCTCTTGCGCTTCGAGCCCGTTTACTAGTCCTTATGATTCTGTCGCTTGTATCTCCAATGTCCATATCAACGACGTCTTCAACTCTAGTCCGCTTCCCACGTGAGGAACTCGCTGCTCTAAGTTTGTTGTCAAGTGCTGTTTCTTTCAACCTAGCTTGAGCTAGTTCTTGCTGAAGATTATCAACGCTTGCCTGTGCAGCTTGCAACTCAAGAGAAAGAGCTTCAGCTCTTCGGTTTGCAGCTATATGAGCCTTACGCTCTTCATCCAACAGCTTCTCAAGTGACTTCACATTATGAGCCCTCTGTTCATTAGTTTCCTTTAACAATGACCCGATTTCTTTCTCTCGTTCTTCGACTCTTGCTTCTAAGATTGTAACTTTGGAGACAGCCTCCATTTCAGACACACGAATTTTGCGCAATTCATCCTCCAAGTCATTCTTCTGTCTCTCTAAGTTTTCAACTTGCCTCTCAGCTCGTTCGATCTGAGCAAGTCTCTCCATCGCCAACCTCTGAGTCTCACTTTTCTCCTTTTGGGAGGTGACAGCATCAGCTCGTGCTTTATCCGCCAGTTCAGTAGCGCGTTTAGCTTCTATTTCAGCTGCTTGACATCTCTCTTTGACTTCATCGAAACGTTGAAATTCAGATTGATACTTTTGCTCCATACGCATTTTCTCCTGCTCCAACTTGTTAGCCTCCTTTTCATATTTTAAAGCCTTTGTGTTGGCACTTTCTAACTTATCAGCCATTTCCCTTAATTCTAATCTCAGCGCTGCTAACTCCACGTCAAAGCTTTCAATTTTTGATTCAGCCACCTGCAAGAAGACATAAGACAAGATGAGATTCACATTTCAGAAAGGTTCAATCGATTCAGTAAACTTATTTAGAATGCAAGGAGCCACAGGAAGAGAATAACAAGACGATGTAACATAGATATACATATACTATCATTTCGAAAAGCTCACATTCAACTCTGATCTTAAAACCGTTAGAGACTGCTCTGCCTTCTCAATTTTTTTAGCCTTCTCCTTGATTTCTTCATCCTGAAATTGATTAACAGAATATACTAATGAAAATTTGACAATTTCAAACATAACGTCATATCTTTAACAAATGGTACAAAAACTGATACCTTATCCGCTAAAGTGATACTAAATTCCTCCCTAAGAGCATCTTCCCTCAATTGTGTTTCCTTGCCTGAACGTTCTTGCACTGAAGCAGCCTTTTGAAGAGCAGATCTTGCTTCTCCCACAGCAAAATCATACTTCCTTTTCCAATCCTCAGTCTCTTCTTGAGCGGATTTGGCTTGTTCTCTCGCTGCAGCAAGCCTAGCTTCAGATGTAGTACTTCTTGTCCTAAGGACTTCCATTTCGGAACTAAGCTGATCTTGAACAGCTTTCTGCTTCAAAACAATCTGGTCATATTTTCTTTTCCATTCTTTGATTTCTTCTTTTTTAGCTTCCACGGTTTTAACCAGAGTAGAGCATCGCTCATTCAGAGAACTGTTCTCCCCCTGTAGTTTAGTTATGCGCTCTCTGTAAATATCTTCCAGCTTCTTCTTGTCATTGTTGGATTCATCATAACGTTTCTGGTATTCCAACTTGTATCTCTCGCTATCATCCAACTGCTGCTTCAGATGTTTCATTGCATCTTCAACAGAACGGAACTTCACTGCAAGTGAGTTTTTCTCTATAGCGATGCTATCTATAAGCCTTTTGGTGAGATCATATATAGGTCCTTCCAAGCTGCATGATTAAAAGCAGACCACAAAAGGCCCAAATTACATGAACGCACTTCCAAAAAAAACCTAAATAAAATGAAAATCTATGGGGCAATGTAAGTAGTAAAATACCTTTGTTGCAAGAACACAGAAAGTTTCTGCCATTTCCCCGGGCCATGGCATGATGCCTCATATTCAGCCAAACGAGCTTCTAGAACCTGAGACACAATTGATCATTACAAACAAGCAAAAGGAAATAACAAAATTTTAATCCCTATGCCAAGAAAAAGAAATCCAGAAATAACCAACCTTGACAACATTGTCCATATTTGCATTAGAAGCATGGCAGGCTGCTCTCAGCTGCTTTTCCATGCGCTGGATAGTACTTGTACATCGCAAATCTGCTTCCATAAAGGTGTTCTTCTTGTAATCCTGAATCATCAAAATATTTCATGTGGAAAATGAGAAAATGAGTTATATCAAACTATTATAAAACAGACAGATTTCGAAAACAACTGCTTATTACTTAAGAATACTGTTTTAGAATCTATCACCTCAAATTTTTTCTTCAAGTCCTTGTGGAGAAGATCCTCATATTTTTTTCTTGCTGAACCAGCCCCTACAGCATTAGAGTTAAACATGGCTAGGGCTTTTCGAACTGCTTCTTCATGTTCTTCCCTCAGTGCACCCTACATAAAGTGGAATTGACATTAAACATAAATTACAATAAAAATAAAAGAGACGCTAAAACCAAGATACTTACTTCTTCAGGAGCTTTTGTTTGGTCAAAGGCAGCCATATAGGCTTCTAAACCAGAATCATATGCTCTGCGACACTCAGTTTCTTCAACACTCTATAAGAACATAGTCAAGAAAAATTACTTTATTAATCTGGGGAAAAAAAGGCTAGAAAATGCATTAGTAAAAACATTCCAACTGATGCCCACATTAGTCTGAAGTACATAGATGTATGAATGCACCAATCAGCCATATGTTTACCCATTAAGATGTACTGTATCAGACAATGTTAAGTAAGCCTGGCCGTATAAAGCCAAATCCTTAAATTGTGTACATCATAGGAAATTATAGTTTTTGATTAAATGTATTTAATATCCACAGAGGTAACAGATATCAAACCTGCCAAGATGAGGTTATTGTTGGCACGGCACCATTATTCAATGCATCCAGATAAGACTGTGTAATACCAACAAGAATAGGGCCCGTCATCACAGTACCCCCTAGTTGCTTGGGCCTCGTCTTCTCAAAAACAAACTTAGTAAATGCATCCAGGCCAGCACCAAATTCAGGTCTCAATTTTTCCAACTGCATAAGCACACAGGATATAAACCAACCAAACATTAGCATCCAAACCATTACAACATAGTATTCTAGGTAAAGGAGAATGCATAGAACAATACTAACCGAAATTTGATCAAGTCTCTGCAGGTCCTTTTCATTGTTCAGAGGCCTTACAAGGGTAAAGCACTCTCTGTCTGGAAAAAGGGCACGAATTGAATCTCGGATCTGCAAAACAAAAAAACATAGTTTTCATTTACGAGAACTGACAATCATTGTACCAAAGGAACTTGATCACCACACCCGCTTTCTAAAGAGTGCCTGACGATCTAAATAAACATATTCAAGGAAAAGAAATAACATTACCTCGTTTTTTGCACCAATATCTCCTCCAGTACCTTGGACTGGCCTTAAAGCAATTTCTAAATAGTCGCGTGGACTAATTTTCCGATTATCTTCCACTAGATCCAAATAAAAGTCCTAAAGCAAAACATATCAATGTTAATACATATCTCTAAGCAATCATATCTACAAACACTAATAATAGAGGATTACCCTCAATAGCCAGACAAAGATGGGAGAAAATTGCCCAAGTTCAGAACGTGAGCTCGTTCCACCAGAAGCTTTTACGCGGATATGTTTTGTCATTTGAGTGACAAGGGAAAGACGATCGAGTGAAGCTTCATCGATACCTCCCATCTGACACATACAAACAAAAACAACATCAAAGTCAACTCAAGAGTGGAAAGAACTTCACAAAAGGTTTAAGTTCAGACTGAAAAAATTAACAAACCTGATTGTATACAAACATGCTTGACAAAAGAACAGCTAATGAGAATATCTGAGTGCTATAGGTACCCTGTGGAAATGAAAGTAAAGTGAATCAAAGCATGTTAATAAATTAAAAGTCTTTGAAAGAGATCAAAACTGTTGGAATCAAGTAACAGCAAGCTAGTAAAATAAAATGATACTTACAGTTTGGTCGTAAGCATCAATCCCTTCACTATCTAACAACAAAAGATTGTATTCAGATCCGTCAAGAGCTGTTCTTTTAATAGGAGAGCTCCACAACCAAAGCCCCTTGGTACACGGCTTGTGTGTTGATGCTACTTGAAACCCATTACTGCGTCCAAGAAGCTACAAAATCACAACATCACAAAAACCTATTACTTCAAACACTGTAGACAGAACCATATCAAACAAACACCATTCCCTCAATGAAACTCCATAAGCAATCTCTTAAGTTACAAAATACAAAAAAAAAAACCACATTAGTGAGTCCAAGAAGCTTCTAAAACCCAATTAACAAGAACCCTAAAATTTGCCTAAACCCTAGACCTGGAGAAACGGACACAGAGCCCAATTCAAAAACAAACACCATTTTCCACTAAAACCCAGAAGCAAACCCTAAAAAGAAGAAAGAAACAAACCTGATTCAAAATAAAGCTCTTTCCTTGACGAGCCCTACCACAAACAGAAACAACACCAATTGGTTCCTTAACGAGTTGCAAAGTAGCAACAGCTTCAGGGTCCATCCGAAACTTGCCCTTCTCATCACAATACACTAAACGAATCGGTCTCGGAGGGCCCGTCACTGCAGACGAAGATGCCGGAGACGTCGATGGGTATGATCTCGGTGACGGAGAAGCGGAATCAGACGGCGAATCCTTTCCTCCTCTACTAAAAATTCGCCTCATCTCTGCAAACTTTCCTTTGAAATTCGAATTCCGAAGATTCGTCTTCTACTTTAGTCTCGCTCAAAGTCTGAAAATTCCTAAAATTCCTAAATTTTTGAAAAAGAGACGAAGAGAGAGAGAGACCTAAGTATAAGATCCGTCGCGAGAAAAGAAAGAGAAGACAGCGATTAAAGAGATTAAATACAGTTTTGTATAATAGGCCCACTAAATAAAATTTATGGGCCTTAATGGGCCAAAATATGATTTTTTTTTACATTTTTTTGTGTGAGTAGCTTTGTTTACACGCACATTATGATCATGGTGGAGTCTGGCTTAATCAACGGTCGAAAAGAAGATCTTTTCAATGAAAATTTTGATGTTTGATGTTCATAATTGGATCAAACTCTTTCTTGATGTTCATGCAAGAAAGCTAAGCTAACAACCAAATAACCTAGCTAGCTACATGTTGGCTCTAATTGGACAAGCTTAGCCTAAACAGTGTTGTGTATTTAACACCACTTCCTAGTTCCTAGTTAAAAATTATATACTAATTTTTTTCTTTTTTCTTTAACTTTATTTTCTTTTTAAAAAACATACAAATCCGAAACTATCTTCAACCAAACACAACGTTTATTTTTAAAGTGAGAAATTTCAGTACTTAGAGAGAGTCTTATTAGACACTTATTAGTCCAAGATTAGTTGTTACTAGTAATTTGTTAAGATCATCTACAAGAGTCCTTGATAGCTTCAAGATTTCTGGTTTTTTTTTTCATTCCGAAAGATTTTTATTTATTTAAACTATAATGTAAAGTACTGATGGGTTTAAAGATGCACCATTGGAGCAAATTTCTATGAAAATCCTAACTTTCAAAGATGAGCCATCCGATCTTTTAAAATAATGGTCTCTTTTGAAAATGCTCTATCTAGGCTAAATCATATCTCTGATCCGACAGAGGCTCAAGAAATTTCGTGCTGATAAGTGAGCTATTAACGTTGGTAACACTAGTGAAAAATAATCCAAATTAACTCAAGAACAATTGTATTAGAGCTATTTTAAAAAAAAATGTCAAATATGTTTCATATTGTAAAATTAGATTAGTGTATTAAAACCGGTTTAGATACGTTTCATATGTTTCGAAACGTTTGTAATTTCCATCTGAAAATGCCTTTGAATTGATCTAACTTCTCTTTAAAGTATTTGGCTGATTTCCAAAAATTCATTTTGTCAACTTACGTGAATATGCATGCATGAGCAATATTCAGCCAATCATATAATTGAAAAAAACAAAAAAACAAAAAACGTGATGTGACCATGATGTTTTTTGTGGGACAAGTGGAAAAACCAAATTACAAATACTATATTTGTATAAAACTTAATAATAGTTGTTTTTAAAGATAGAGAAAATGTCCAAGTAGTTGCTTCCAAGAAATGAAATAAACAGCTCATCTTTTTATTTTTGTTTTCCGTTCGTAATCGTAAATGCTCTTATCGTGTGAATATAAAACACAAGACGAGACGCTCCCGGAACATGCTCCGTACGGCTTTCTCAAATCTCATGCAATTATTGATTTTGTTCTTTCCGAATCATTTTCATATATTAACTTTGGATATAATCAAATTTAGACTATACGTATGATTTGATTATATATAACTCGTTAGAAAATCCCAAGTTGGCAAATTGATTAATAATAATAATCAAATAATGTTTCTGTTTTCAATCACATCTAAAAGTCAACTGTTCAGGCAAAACTCCTCTCATCCTCTTGACAATTTGCTCGGCCTCGAACGTCCGGTGATAAAGAGGCTGAGCCACCGAGTTCGAGTCGAGATAATACAAACACATAACCATCAAAACCGAGTTAACAAACATCGGTATCGGTCCAAAAAGCCACAACAATAGATTAAGAGCCAAGTAAAGAGCCCTAAGTCCCAACGACCAAAAGTTACCACCTCTCAAGACAGATCTCTTCACCATATCCGGCGGTATATCATCGCCGGGTGTGGTGATAAGATAGTTGGCATGTAAAAAACTTCTCGTGGATTGAACAAAACAGCAGAATGCAACTAGGAAACAGATGAGTAGAGAGGTGTATTTGATGACCATTGTGATCGAACTTGTGTCTCCATACACAAAATGTCCTGTAAAAACCGTCGTATTAACCGGTGAGCTCCCTATCCACGCGCCGATAAGCGAACTCAATGTTAAAGCAATGGATGCCATAAACGTTGAAGCTGATATGCTACTCGAAAGAACAGTTAAAGCACATCCCAATTCGTCTTTTCTTGCCTGTATACACACAAATAGTAACCAAAATAAAAATGTTGGCATTACCAAACCATACATGTAATATCGTTACGAAAGATGAAAACACTGTATTAAAGAGGAAGTACTTGCCTGCATGATACGGTCGACCCAAATGGATTTATCGATGTTCATGAAACCGATGATGGTGTGATAAGGGAAATAAAGAATTCTATAGAGAAGAAAGAGATGGTAAGATAAAACTATGATTAATCCAAATGGGACAAGAACCAAATCTAAGTACTCTTTCTTGACAAAGATCTCCATCTTCTTCCTTTTCTCTACTTATGTGCTATAATGTTTGTCTCTGTTATGTGTATATAATGAATGGGTTTTTATATTTAATTTGCGTATAAGATAAAGAAAAAGAAACTGAAATAGATAGAAAAGTTGAGATTTAGAGGAATCTTGGACGTATGGAATATCCCACTTTGCTTCATTTAAACTGAGTAGACTTAATTATCTTAGTGATATATATAATTAAATATAATTTTGGAGATATAGGCAGATTATGTAACTGTCTTGAATATAAATAATAGTGGGGATTAAATATTACACGCAATAGTCATTAAATACATTGCATGAAATAGGATGTTCTTTAAAGTGGAACGTTGCGTATGCTTTGGGAGATGGGTTATACAAAAGAAGAATGAATTGACGAACAAAAAAGTTCATTTTAAACTGTTTAAAGAAAACAACCATTTGTGTAAATCGGATAAATTAAGATCCGTATGTATCATGTATGTCAGTATTACATTTACACTAGTCTTCTTGAATTGTAGTTGTAGTTGATCGATCATATTATTAAGTGATCCAATATCCATGAACAATAAGCGTTACACATTTTTATACAAAAGTAGGCTAATAAGCCAAGAGATGGGCCAACAAAATAAAGTCTATTTTCTAATTTTCTTGGCCCAAACTCTTATCTCTCGACACTTCTCTTTTGGTTACAAACTCAACACTTATGAGTAACGATAAAGACTTAAGAAGCAAAAGTGCAAAACTCTAAAAGAGTGTGATGTATATTCTGCTGCAAAGGTAAGAATTATATCATCTTCGTTGTTTTTGTAGTGTTTCTAACTATTCCACTAGAATACTTTTGTGTATGTATGCTTTTATTTTGGCTATTTTACTATTTTTGAATTAGGTAGGCAATGTAACCAACACTAGAAAGTTAGAACTCACTTTTAGTTCCTTTTGTATCCACGTGGTTGGTTGGATCTCGAATTTGCATTTGAAGCTAAATTTATATAAATTCAAGCTTACCTTTTAGGTTAGAAAGGTGTAAGTTTCTAATATTTTAAAATTTTGGCAAAGGGACCTTCTGTTTTTATTTTTTGGTTTCGTCATTACAAATTTATAATACATGGTACTTATGAGCGTCAAATGATATATTCCGGGTTAGATAGAAATAGTTTTTACAGTTTCTATAGATAAAAAATTTCAAAACTCGAAACTGCCAAAGGCCAGTAGACAAAACCTCACACCGTATTTACAACTTCTTCGATCACGAAAACGTTCAAAAACTATGATCAGAGTGTTGAGCTTGCTTGTTTAACGTGTTGAACAACATGATACCGTTTGAAAAACTACGACAGTTTCAGATTTAAGAGTGTACTACTATATATTGAGAGAATTAGTTCGGTTTGAAGTATAATTGCTATATTTTTTAGATTAGAAAAAATTAATAGCATATCAAATTATCAATGAAGCTAGGTGTGAGCGCAAGAGATTTAATATAGTTTTTTAGAGAGACAGTTGCATAAAGATTTCAATTAGGAGCACAAAGAATCAACGAACGTCCAGCTGTTTGATCAAATGTGAGAAGATATCTCTTTGCCTCATCATATATATATTAAACAACGACAATGACACAAACTAGTTTAACTAGCATAAAAAGATCGCAATACATAAGAAAAACAATTGTAATGAGTTGGAAAAAAAATTGTGAGAAGATTCAGTAGTCGTCAGTACTATTATTTAAAAACTCATTCAAACTTGTTATAAAAATAATAATTGAACTAATAAATAAATATTATTTCAACTGGAAGCAATATTTTTTGCGCACGTTATGATGACAAAAAAAAATCAGTATAACAGTAATAGAAAAATGTCAATAATATATGGCTACTCGTGAAGTTACTGTTTACAAGTGGAATTTTTTTAAAAAGGAGTTTAATGTTTCACTCGTGAGATTCTTATTACTTCACCAACCAAAATCAATCGAAACTATATATATCCTTTTGAGTAAGTAACTAAAACATGCAAAACATTTCTGTTAATAGTTTTAATGTTCCCTAATTATTATTATATTGCCTCATTTTTTCAGTTAAAATTTTATTTTAATTACGCGTTTTCAACAAAATTTTGCATTCTATTTTTTTTTGTTGAAGAAATTTCTTTAGTTAATAAACTAAAATAAGAATTATAATTTTTTTTAAAAACATTGCCAATTTCCCAACCGATATCTATCTACCAAACAGCCCAAAGAGATGCCTCCCAAATTTTTCTATTGCAAGAAATGCATCAAACGTAATAAATTACATAATCAAACCAGATGGTTCGAACACATCTCCATTTAAGGAGGTTCATCAACTAAGCTTTGAATTATTTTAAAGGCTCTCTAGCTCCACCTTCACCTACTAATCTATCTTCATTCTTTTGAGTTCGTGGTTCAACACTTACACGTATGTGCGATTTTTTACATTTATATCGATTGAATTTACATCGACTGAATTCATTTGATGAAATAGTTACTTTGGTGGTTGTTATTTTATCTATCTTTTTTTTATAAATGGTTTAATTTATGTGAAGGCAAATAAAAAGTAATATATACGTCAATTGATTTAGAAATATAGCACGTATTGTCCCAAACTAGTATCATATGCGAATTCTGATATAATATATAGTCACAAGAAAATAAATTCACTTCATATAATAGAGCGAGTTGTATGAAAAAGACAAATCATGGCGATATGCTAGAACAATTTTTTTTTTTTTTTTTTTGCCTTCACACAATAATAATTTTCTAGTAAAGTCTAAGATAAAATAGATTTCCCTATCCTCAGATTTCTGCATATTTTAGTCTAAGACAGAAAGGGTTTAAGTATAATTTTCTAAACTCTATTGGACGATTAATAAATAATTTAATAAGTTTCATTTTCAGGCAGTAATTATATAAGTGTATTACGTTGAAAGATTCGCATTATTCATGTGACCCATTATCTAACTTTGTATATATATGAGACAAAAGCGCCCACTTAAGCTACCAAACAAAGAAAAACAAAATCAGAGAGAGAGAGAAAAAAAAAGAAAGAAGAAGACAGAAGTGAGAAAGAAGAAATGACAGTAGAAGAGGTAGGAGACGACTATACAAAAGATGGAACAGTTGATCTTCAAGGCAACCCTGTTCGAAGATCCATTAGAGGTCGTTGGAAAGCTTGTTCCTTCGTCGTTGGTATTTTATTCTTTCATCACTAATTTTATATCTCCTCTTATATATTAATTGTTTTTTCATAATTTTTTATAACAATTAAAATGATTATTAATCTCTATAATCTATGATAATTTGTTGACTCTTAATTTAGAGTCTTTTTTCTAAAAAAAGATTACGATGATATAAGCTGCCATGAGTCTTGGAACCTTTTCAATGGTTACGAGAGAAAGTAAAAGTTTGTGACGTATCTTATCCTAATTATACGAATTTGAGGTCATAAATACTTTATTTTCTATATGAAGATTCTTCAAAAAAAAAAAATTAACTCGAGGCTTGATCACTAGTGATTAGATTCAATACTATGAACTCAAACCTAAGTTTCAACGGGAAATTAATAATAAAGTCATATATTTATTCTAGTATATGAATTTTCTTTCGGCATTAAATAGTATATAGGGATTTCTAGGAAAATATTCTATATATTCTACATTAAATTTGTTAATTATTCATATTTTTTTTCCAATTTTGTTTCTTAAATTAATGAAAATGTTGTGTTTTCTTCTTCTGATTAAGTGTACGAGGTGTTTGAAAGAATGGCTTATTACGGGATATCAAGCAACCTAGTGATATACATGACAACCAGATTGCACCAAGGAACGGTCAAGTCATCGAACAATGTGACTAATTGGGTTGGGACTAGTTGGCTCACTCCAATCTTGGGTGCTTATGTTGCAGACGCTCATCTTGGTCGCTACATCACTTTCGTCATCTCTTGTGCTATCTATTTCTCGGTACGTTTATTTCTCTCATTGATCTATATAACCAAGAAAAACATAGAAACGTACACCAAACAAAATAAATAATTTATCTATACGTATTGTTTATTTTAGTCAGTCGATACAAAGACACTTATGTCATTGTTTGATGACACCGCGCACGTTACGTTATATACTGTATTACGGTACATTTTTTGTAGTTGTTTTGCATGTTGAGGTTTCTAGTTAGTTTTTGGTATATTAAAACTATATTTGTACATATATGTTAAGAGTTAACATATCAAAGTCGTGAAAACATAATATAACTAAATTAGGTAAGTATGCCTAACAACATGAATCTAAAGCGTGGGAGCCTAAAAACTTGAACCAACGACATGAAAAAGTGGTTAAGAGTAGTATCTAGCTAGTGAAATTGTTGAGCTCAACGGATATAGTTTTTCGATTTTGATATTACTCAATCCAAGTTTAGATAAGTGATAAGTTTCTGAAGAATGTAAAAGCGAGTCAACGAGAGAATTGATAAGAGATAAGACAACGACCGAACTAAAGATCCACACAAAAGTCAACAATATTACACTCCACAAACATTTACACACACTAGACTAGAGAGAGTCTCTCTACGCATTAGTTGATTGAAGCGTGCAATACTTTTCTTCGAGGAAAAAAAATGTGTATATATTTTGGAATCATATATGTACTTTGACCAATACGGTTGACTTTGAAAATATATCATTATTACTCATTAGATATTTCTTGTCTCGATCGAAAATTTTAGAAAGTGTTTCTACTACACACTAGAAAAATTGTGGATCAGAACATTACATAGTAAATTGAATATTTTTGAAAGGCTTATCCACTACATATGGTATTGAGTCGGTTTAACAAGAATCGATTTTTTTTGTTTTTTGTCTTTTTACATTGCTATTTACACCTAGCTATTAAATAACATATTTTGTTTCAATTGATACACTCATAACCAAAGGGTTTGCAAGTTGTACGTATTTTATTTATATACAATTTACATTATTTTACACTTACACACTAATTACAACTTACAAGTAACTCAACTTGCATAAACGATAATTTTATTATAAATACATAAGATTCTCTGATTTTTTATAAAAAAAAATAAAAAAATACTATGATAAAATTGAGAATTCTGCTTAAACACATACTTAACAATCAATATCTTAATCATTTAGCTAACCGGCTTAGTCGTTTTATCAATCACAGGGGATGATGGTGTTAACACTATCAGTATCAATACCAGGACTTAAGCCACCAGAGTGTTCCGCAGCTAATGTGGAAGATTGCAAAAAAGCCTCAGTTTTACAATTAGCAGTCTTCTTTGGAGCATTATACACTTTAGCAATCGGTACGGGCGGTACAAAACCGAACATATCAACCATAGGAGCCGACCAGTTCGATGTGTTCGACCCAAAGGAGAAGATTCAAAAGCTATCGTTCTTTAATTGGTGGATGTTTAGTATCTTCTTTGGTACTCTCTTTGCCAACACTGTTCTTGTCTATGTTCAAGATAATGTTGGCTGGACCTTAGGTTATGGACTTCCAACATTGGGTTTGGCTATTTCCATTTCCATTTTCTTGATGGGTACTCCGTTTTATCGTCACAAACTTCCCACTGGTAGCCCTTTCACCAAGATGGCTCGAGTCATCGTGGCTTCGTTTCGCAAAGCCAATGCACCGATGGCTCATGACTCCACGAGCTTCCACGAGCTGCCTTCACTTGAATATGAGCGTAAAGGCGCCTTTCCGATTCAACCCACTCCAAGTTTACGGTAATTTGTATATTTATTTAGTTTATATCCTAACCAAACATGTAATTAAATTCATAGTATATATCATAAAGTATCTAACATGTAATGTAACTATGTTGCAGATTCTTAGACAGAGCTTCACTAAAAACAGGAACAAATCATAAATGGAATCTATGTACAACCACAGAAGTGGAAGAAACAAAACAAATGCTAAGAATGTTACCGGTCTTGTTCATAACTTTCGTCCCAAGCATGATGCTCGCTCAAATCAACACGTTGTTTGTTAAACAAGGAACCACTCTAGACCGAAAGGTCACTGGATCTTTCAGCATCCCACCAGCGAGTCTCTCCGCATTTGTCACACTCTCAATGCTTATTTCCATAGTTATATACGATCAAGTCTTCGTCAAGCTAACCCGAAAATTCACGGGTAATCCAAGAGGCATAACTTTGCTTCAACGAATGGGAATAGGTCTTATCTTTCATATCCTCATTATGATCGTCGCATCTGTTACTGAAAGGTAGAGCTAGCTTCCATCTTAAACTAAGTAAATAATTAAGGAACGAAAAATTTGATTACAAAACATATCAAATCATTTTATGTTTTGCATTAGTTTCCTTACACCTTTTATATTTGGTAACAGGCATAGACTCAAGATCGCTGCTGATCATGGTCTCATCCACCAAACAGGAGTAAAACTACCTTTAACTATCTTTGTTTTGCTTCCTCAATTCGTGCTAATGGGTATAGCTGATTCGTTTTTAGAAGTCGCAAAGCTCGAGTTTTTCTACGATCAAGCTCCCGAGAGCATGAAAAGCCTCGGGACATCGTATTCGACAACGAGTTTAGCGGTTGGGAATTTCATGAGCAGTTTCTTGTTATCAACAGTGTCCGAGATAACGAAGAAACGAGGAAGGGGTTGGATTTTGAATAATCTTAACGAGTCTAGGTTGGATCATTATTACCTCTTCTTTGCGGTACTCAATCTTGTTAACTTTGTCTTGTTCTTGGTCGTGGTTAGGTTTTATGTTTATAGAGCTGAGGTTACTGATTCTGTGGATGTCAAAGAAGAGGAAATGAAAGAACATGAATGACATATGATGAATAATACTATAGTTTTTTTCTATACCATTATTTCAATTTCAGTAACTTTCATTACATAGTCGTAAGAAAGTAATAGTTATACTAAAAGGCAATCTTGAACATACTTTGATGTTCATAAACATTAAGTTATGCATATAATTAAGAGTTAGAGACCTTTCACTAATTAATATACCTCTACCACTCGAACCAAAACACATCGACTTAACATTACAATTTACACATCTCCATATACTAAGGCGAACTTAAATATTGACATGAAGATAAAGTTAATCTGGTATTCTAATTCCTTCGATTTCACAAAATCATAAAAACTTAAATTGATTACCATCAACAAACATCTGTCGCCCAATATGAAAATAAATTAGTAAATATCTTGTTATAGCTACTGGTCATCATATTCATTCCATTTACTTTGAAAATTTGTCCAACAAATTAATATGTAGGTTTTAAAATAAATTTAATTAATTTATTAAGAAAATATTAAAGTTGGCTCTATCTCTTAGTAATTCTCACTTTGGTATTATGAGTTACTATAGAAAGAAATATTTTAATTTGATGCTGGGGCACTATATGTGCCAAGAACTCTTTTTGGTATCATATATATATGATTTATGCTGATGTGTTTTTCTAATATTAGAAATCAATCTCTTTTAGATAAAATTATTTTCTATCTTAATGCAGGAATGCTATCCTTATCTATATTTTGTTTTTAATACATATATATCTTACATTTAAAACAAATTAAAGATAATTTTTTAATTTACTACGGGGGGGGGGGGGTGGTTTGTAGTTCTTTCATCTGATCATGTTTCGGTGGTTAAAGTACTCAGTTATGAAATATTCCAAAAAATT
>NW_006238916.1:747575-772215 GCF_000375325.1 Capsella rubella
GAGAGAGAGAGAGAGAGAGAGAAATGGCAGTAGAAGAGGTAGGAGGAGGAGATGATTACACAAAAGATGGAACAGTTGATCTTCGAGGCAACCCTGTTCGAAGATCTCAAAGTGGTCGTTGGAAAGCTTGCTCCTTCCTCGTTGGTATGTTATGATTTTAAGTTTTTGTGTATATGATTAAGAGTAATGAACTAATATTTGAAAATCTTGATATGATTAGTGTACGAGGTGTTTGAAAGGATGGCTTATTATGGGATATCAAGCAACCTAGTGATTTACATGACTACCATATTGCACCAAGGAACGGTCAAGTCGTCGAACAATGTGACCAATTGGATTGGGACTAGTTGGCTCACTCCAATCTTGGGTGCTTATGTTGCCGATGCTCATCTCGGTCGCTACATCACCTTTGTCATCTCTTCGGCTATTTATTTATCGGTACGTATACATTTTTCATATACAAAAATTAGAAGAAACAATAAAAATGGAGTTTTTGCTTAGATCAAAGTTGAGCCATTTGTTGAAGATTAGGTAGTAGATAAAAACTTAGAAAAAGATCTGGAATCTCCAAATTTAACATCTGATCAGTGTTTTTACATTTTAACTTATATATAACATTTGAATCTAATTAAGACATGTGCCCATCAAACTAGACGTGGATGCATGATAAAAGTGAAGAATGAGTCGTATAATTTTTATGTTCTTTTTTATTCAATCAGTTTACGTATATTAATACAAGAATTTAAAATGACTTTTTTGAGCTAACAAAAACAACATATATAACATTTCTCATGGCATTACAGGGAATGGGATTACTGACGTTATCAGTATCTCTACCGCAACTTAAGCCACCAAAATGTTCGACGGCTAATGTTGAAGACTGCCCACAAGCTTCTGTTTTACAGTTAGCTGTATTCTTTGGAGCGTTATACACATTAGCCATCGGCACGGGCGGTACAAAACCGAACATTTCGACAATAGGAGCTGATCAGTTCGATGAATTCGACCCGAAAGAGAGGGTTCATAAGCATTCATTCTTCAATTGGTGGATGTTTAGTATCTTCTTTGGTACTTTCTTTGCTACAACTGTTCTTGTCTATGTTCAAGATAACGTTGGTTGGGCGTTAGGTTATGGTCTTTCAACTTTGGGCCTTGGTTTCTCCATTTTCATATTCTTGTTGGGAACTCGGTTATACCGCCATAAACTCCCCATGGGAAGCCCATTTACCAAGATGGCTAGAGTCATTGTGGCTTCACTTCGCAAAGCCCGCACACCTATGTCGTATGATTGGCATTGCCACCACGAGCTTCCGCCATCCGAATATGCGAGCAAAGGGGCTTTCCCAATCCATTCTACTCCAAGTCTAAGGTAATGAATGATTATTCAACCCTACAAGAGTGAACATTTTGATTTATCATATGTACCTAAGAATTAACTGTGTTGCAGATTCTTAAATCGAGCTTCACTCAAAACCGGATCAGCCAATAAATGGAGTCTATGTACTATCACAGAAGTTGAAGAAACAAAACAGATGCTGAAAATGTTACCTGTCCTCTTTGTAACATTTGTCCCAAGCATGATGCTTGCTCAGATAATGACTCTGTTCATCAAACAAGGAACCACCCTCGACCGTCGTCTCACAAACAACTTCAGCATCCCACCCGCAAGTCTCTTAGGCTTCACAACGTTCTCAATGCTTGTCTCTATAGTCATATATGACCGTTTCTTCGTTAAACTGACAAGACGATTCACGGGAAATCCAAGAGGTATCACATTGCTTCAGCGAATGGGAATCGGAATGATCCTTCACATCATAATCATGATCATCGCGTCCATAACAGAAAGGTATAGGCTCAAGGTCGCTGCTGAGCACGGGCTAAACCACCAGACCGCTGTACCGATTCCGTTGTCAATTTTCCTGTTGCTTCCACAGTATGTGCTAATGGGTTTGGCTGATACTTTCATGGAAATCGCAAAGCTCGAGTTTTTCTACGATCAAGCACCAGAGAGTATGAAAAGCCTCGGGACATCATACGCCACTACAAGTATGGCAGTCGGGAATTTCATGAGCAGTTTCATCCTTTCGTCAGTGGCTCAGATTACAAAGAAGCAGGGAAGAGGATGGATTCTAAACAACTTGAATGAGTCTAGGTTGGATAACTATTACATGTTCTTTGCAGTACTTAATCTGGTTAACTTCCTCCTCTTCTTGGTTGTAATTAGATTTTATCAGTACAGAGCTGAGGTTACAGATTCAGCAAATGTAGAACAGAGGAACAAATAATGTAAGACATTAAGTGTTTTTATTCAATTTGGTTGCAATAAATGTAATTGATCGGAATTAGGAACCAATTAAGCAAAGCCTTAATCCACTTACAAACCATCATACACTGTTGTTATTATGTTTCTCTATCAGACACTTAAGAAATCACAAAAGTTTGTTCTTGTGATTTCCTCAGATAGATATTACAACATAAGGCAGATAACTCTAAAACAACTTACAGTACATAGTTTTCGATAAAAGACTCTGGCTCAGAAATTATACTTCCTTTTGCTTGAGACACGGTTATCTTCTTCCTCCTCTTCTTCTTCCTCTTCTTCTTCTTCTACTTCTTCTTCTTCTTCTTCTTGCCCAACATCATCTTCTGCAGTATTAACCCTCTCGCACTCATCGATCCATTCGCTATAGCTGCATTCATTTCAAACAAACCAGAGAGATTTACAATTAATAAATAAGGCGAACTGAAAGCAAATATATAACGTTGCAAATAGTTGTGTACTTACATGTCTATAGCTTCAGTCAAAGCTACAAGAAACAGAACAGAAACAAAAGAATGATCAGATACATAAGCAAACAAACACGATGCTATATCGACTAAACAACAACTTCGAAAGACACGGAAAAAAAAACCTGTGATAGTAGTACTAAACTGTTCTTCACAGATTCTACAAGTTGCTTTACCAATCAGATGCTTCATATCACTGAATAAAGAAACAAAGGAATCAGTTGAAATAATTTCAATTTCTTTTCATTCAATTCATTACCAATATTGTGATTCATCTTACATAGAGCATTCAACACTCGACCCGTGATTGCAGAAAGGACAACTAAAGACTGTGTCAAGCTTATCCATTCGCTTGGTAGGAGCAGGCTTTGCTCTTGATTTCCTCTTTCCCATTGCTTAAACACCTTTGCCACAAAAACAATCGAATCAAAAAAACAAACATAAAAATCAATACTTTCGTAATGATCAATTACTAGATTAGTCAAAAGTATTCAACTTTAAAGAAATCTCAATAATTGGCTAAACTCAATCAAAAAAATCTTTACTTTTCACAATTACGAGACTATAAAGATATTGGGGATCTTGAAACCCTAGAACACAAATCGTGAAGCCCTAATAATACAGAACAAAAGATCGGATTCACATAAGATTGAACTTCAGGTAGAAGAAACAGATCGACATCATAGGAGGGGAGAAATGAACTTACCAGGCGAAGAGGGTTGATTTAGGTTTTGAAGATTGCGGAGGAGGAGACGGTCTTCGCGGTGGCGATAGATGTAGAACCCAACGTCGGAGAGAATGATGTTTGTTTGTTTGTATCAAGGCCTGATTTTTTTACAAGTTGAGATATATTTACAATAATGGGCTTTTTTGCTAAGGCCCAAATACCCAATTGAATACTATTTTCAAATAATATCATTTTACTTTATATACTAATTAAGAAAATACAAGAAGTGGTTTATCGTAGCACACAAGTTTAAGAACTCATATTCCCACCCAAAAAAAAAAGTTTAAGAACTCATATTCCCACCAAAAAAAAAAAAGTTTAAGAACTCATATTCAATCTATTATTTGGTTTTAGCTTTTGTAATAGTGGTTTGACATGGTATACATGATGTGGAATCATTGAAGACTTCACATACCAAAACAAAACAAAAAAGAGAATTTTAGTGACACACGTTGAAGATTTTCATTCATACCCAAAACTTGATCATATTAATTCATCATGGACATGTAAAATTTTAAGGTTTAGCATACCAATATTAATATTCCAATTCGTTTTATAAATTTGGTGATTTGTGTAATACTAATTATGATAATTTGTGAAAGTAATTATTTTGGAATATAATAAATCATTAAGCAGCCGTGAAAGAGTTTCAAAACGAATAATAACCCATCGACGAGAAGATCATCAAGGCTCAACTATGGAACATTGGTTGTCAAAAACGGTCTAATCTATAAAAATTAAAACATTCCTCTAGCTACGTTTCTTTAATTTTTCATTTGGTTTATAAATAAATTCGAAATATTATGAGATATATACTTGTGTACGTACTATATTTACATGCTTTGTATTTCCTTCATATAGGTATAGAAATATTATATATATGACTTATGAGATATACTTGTGTACGATATTACGAGTCACACAACGTTCAAGAATGTTGAACAATGGCTCAAGGATCTTCGTGCATTCCTTAATACCAACAAGCTCGTGATCATGCTTTTGCTGGTAAGAAATCTAATATTCACCATATATCGTCGAGAAGTAATGGACGAAGCAAAGTCTTTCGCAGAGAAAGAGTAACTCATATTCATTGAAACCTTAAAATCGTTCTGGACCTTAAACTGTTACATCAGGGAAAATCTTACATAATAGTTTTATTAACAGATACGACACCGTTTCAGTCTTATAACAAGAGACACGCGTCGTCGTTTTGGTTATCTTACAGTAAAACGAGTTAGTGACCGTTCGATCTAAAGCTTCGCACGTTTTCTTAGTACATCGCGCTACAGAGGAATAAAAATAAAAATCACACTCAAACACAAAGAATCCCCAAATCCACAGGTGGCTTTTTTAGGGTTTTCGTCTCTTTTAGTCGTAACTGGAAGAGAGAGGACGAGAGATCCTCCACTAAATTTCAAAAAGCTAATCCTCTTATTCGTTTTCGAATCGATTCGTTTTTCTGGGTTCAAGAATCAAATTCCCTGGTTTCGTTTCGTGATTTGTGTTTCTCTCTTTGGGAAAATTTTGGCTTCTTTTTAACGCTCTCTGAAACGATGGGAAGAGGCAAGTTCAAGGGTAAACCTACCGGCCAACGCCGATTCTCTAGCGCTGCTGATATTCGTAAGTAATTTTTGTTTTTGTTACGACTCGTTGTTTTGATTTTGAATCAATCTTGATTTTGTTTTTTGGAATTTTCGTATTTTCGGTGATGGATTTGCTTGATTGAGTCCTTTTGGAATCGTGAGCTTGTTCAATTGGTTCCGTTGAATTGAAATTAGCTGATATACGTAAGGATTGGTAAAAAAAAAATTCGATTATTGATTGTTGTGCTGTTCAAGTTCAGGTGTTTTTTTGTTCTTGTTCTGTAGATTTATATGAGTTAGATGATCATTGAGTGTTCCAGTTTTTGTTTTTGTTTTTGTTAGAGTGATTTGGCTTTTAGAAACTTTGATTTATGCTATATCTTCGTTTTCTTGATTTAGTGTTTTCGTGTTTGCTTGATTTTGGAAGCGGTTTAATTGGATGAGTTCATTTACTGGTTCTAGCTTGTGATGCATAAAAGTTTCTGGCTAGGTCTCTAGGATAATTTTATAGTCTGCGATCATAGGGTTTGCATTGGAAGCATTTAGTTTTGTGTAATCTTGTATAGTTTTGGTTTTTTCCGAACCTGTAAATTTGAGATATATGTGGATGACTGACTGTTAGATTTTGGGTTTTGTAGTTGCTGGCACATCTGCTGCACGTCCTAAATCATTCAAACAGGTATTTTGTAGTTTTCTTTTACATCTTTGATACTTTTGTTGATGTGAGTGTGGGGGTGAATCATTGTCCTTTAAATGACATTATCAGAAAGAAGCTGAATACGAAGAAGACGTTGAAGACGAGTCAGAAGAGGAATCTGAAGAAGAATCCGAAGATGACGCTGATGTGAGTGAAAATCCTGCATGCTATGCGACCTTATCTGTTTTCATTGTTGGACAACTCATCTTTACTCTGTACATAATATCTATCAGGTGAAGAAGAAAGGAACTGAATCTGTGATCGAAGTTGATAACCCTAACAGAGTAAGACAAAAGACCATAAAAGCAAGAGACCTCGATGTAAGTCATCTAATTAGTAGTCAGTATCTGTAAACCTGTAATATATGTATGTCTTTGTAACTTGGGATTTTTTTTTTTCTGTTCTTCCCATTTGTTAGGTTAGTAAAACCACTGAACTCTCAAGGCGTGAAAGGTCTGTTACTACTACTACTACTACTACTTAACACTCTTAAGCTCTATATCATTCAACAGTTCTTGTTCAGGAACCCTCTAAATTTTTTTCGATCTTAAAATGAATTTTGTAGAGAGGAGCTAGAGAAGCAGCGAGCTCATGAGCGATACATGAGGTTGCAAGAGCAAGGCAAAACCGAACAAGCAAGGAAGGACTTGGGTAAACAGCAATAAATCTCTTGTATTCAGTTGTCTCCTTTTACGTTTCCAAACTGGCTTACGAATTATCTTGTCCTCTGTGTGTATTTGTGTGTGTACAGATCGTTTGGCTCTGATTCGCCAACAGAGAGAAGAAGCTGCCAAGAAGCGAGAAGAGGAAAAAGCCGGTATAAACCTCTGAAACTTCTTTTGCGATGCTTTTCTTTCCCAAACAGAAACTTTTCTTTCAGGTTTCTGATCTTGTAATGTTTTGGTATATTGCAGCAAGAGATGCTAAGAAAGTCGAAGGGCGCAAATGAGAGTTGGAATCACTCAAAAGACCTACCTACTAAATTGTGTTGTTTTTTACTCTGTTTTCTTCCATTGATAAAAGATAAAACCTCTGCTATGTCGTTACTCAGTATCGTTGTTATCTTTCAGATCTTCAGATACATTTTTAAGTTCGGTCTTTAAAAGGAACCCCAAATAAAGCATGTACAATCCTAGTCATTAAATTGATGAGGATTGTCTGATATGTGACAAACAAAAAATTTCAAAAACAGCATCGTATTTAATCAAATTCTGTAAAACGTCGACGTATTAAGAGTAAAGGTTGAGGTTTTCTTAAACGACATCGTTTTCGGGCTAAGCTGAGGAGAAATAGGGGTTTCTCGAACATTCTCTGAGTCTGAGTTTGTTTCTTCTCTACGGGACGGCGATTGCGAGAGCGACAGGCTTCTTCTATTTCTCTTCTCTCTCAGTGTCTCTCCTCCGACGGTATTATTTTCTTTCTTTGTTGGATTCTTATAGCTTTTTTTACAGATTCTGCTCTAGATTTGGTCTTTCTCAGTGCGATTAATGAACTTTTTTAGTTTCGTTCTAGGGTTTTAACTTTTTTTTTTTTCCCCCGGCTTAACGATGCTGAATAGTTTAACCGGATCAACGTTTGTTTGGTAACGTTGTTAGTCCAAAACTATGATTTAGTCTAAAGCTTCTCTCGATTGTTATGTTTATGTGAAAACTTGGAACAATGTTGATGCTTGTACTGTACGGCTGTAGTTAGCTCCTGTTTCGGTTTTCGTTTTGCTTTATGTATCTTCGTTTCTGAAAGTTTTCTGCTTGATTCTGCTGGATTTGTGAATACTGCTGGTTTTTACTTTAAAAAACCAGGGATAAGTAATGGATGATTGATGATCTGTTTTTACAATCTGTTAGTTACAGAAGCTATCAATGTTTGTTTGGTAATCGTTGTTAGTCCAAACGTTGGTTTAGTCTAAAGCTTCTCGGTTGTTATGTTTATGTCAAAACTTGAAAACAATGTTGATACTTGAGCTGTAGTTGAGTCTTGTTTTGGTATTCCTTTTGCTTTATGTTTCTTCCTTTTCTGATTGTGTTCTTCTTCTCCGGATTTATGAATGTTTTCTTTTGCTTGTTTCTACTTCAAAACCAGGGATAAGTAATCGAAGATGAATGCACTCTTTCTACAATCTGTGAGAAATGCTGCTGGCCGCTGTCATCCGGATTGTGACCGAGCAAGCAATATGCAAGAAGATTACGGTAACTTGTTAAATCTAGAATCTAGAGAATATTTACTTTCTTTTTGTCAATAACAGAAACTGTGATTTGATTTTACTCCAATTTTAATATGACTGGTTGAATCATATGAATTGACTACCAATTTTTCATCTGTTTTTTTTTGTATTTCAGATGCATCTCAACATGCAGCTTTGGTAGCGGTGAATCTGATTAGCTCTGCACGGGTTATCCTCAACCTTGACGCCGAGTTTACTGAGTACTCAGCTCAGTATTTGGTGGATAACGCTGGGAAGGAAGACGAGCAGGGAGAAATGGATCTTCAAAGCTCTCAGGCCACTCCCGAAAACTGCATGAAGTATTTGATGGAACATGTAATGAACAAGATGGAGGACAGGCAGGGAGAAATTGATCAACAACGCCGTGAGCTCACTGTCAAAGACTGCTTTGAATGTGCTTTCAAAAAAGGGTTGCCGAGAAGAGAACTTTGGGGACATTTGGGATGCATGTTCAAGGCTCCTCCATTTGCTTGTCAGTTACCTCGCGTTCCCATGAAAGGAGAAGTGATTGAGGTTGAGAAATTGGATGATGCATTGAAGCTGTTGATGAAACAACCAGTGGGAGCAAGACTGCATTTGTTCAGTCCAGAGATTGATCGTGTTGGAGAGGTAAAGTCTTGTTTGTTAAATTTCAAAATTTTCAGAGATTAATGATAAATTTTTGATCTAATCATGTTCAATTCTTTTTTTTTTTTTTTTTTTTTTGGTGTGGTAGGGAATTTACAATGGCCCATCAGCTAATGGAACACGCTATGTTGGACTTAGAGATGTGATAATGGTCGCAGTGGATACAATCGAGGGAGAACGTGTTGTGACAGTGAAGATAGTATACAAGAAGAAAACTTCATTTGTCAAGGTGTGTGCGAGAGGTATGCTTCTCCAGCTTAATTGCGAGGGCTCTGAGGTCAAAGAGCCGACAGGTCTCCTTGTTGGTTTCTCTGTCCCGCGCTTATCTATCAACTAAGCAAGTGCTGGGATCGTGGTAAGTATCTGGAGAACTTTATGCTAGTTGTTGAACTTGTTTGTTGGTCCTATGTTAAGAATGTTTTATCAGACTTATTTTATGTTTAAGAAGTTATAAGTATCTTGAAAACCCTATGTTTGTTGTGGAACTCAGTTTGTATGTTCTGAAATTAAGATTGTTTTATGAGACTTTTATCTGTGTTTTTAGAAGTTGCTGGTTACTTGGTAAATTTAGATTCGATCAGTCGAATGTGACATCAACTAATTGTGCATTAGAGGTAATCATCATATTTTCAATTACTCCAGAGTAAGTAGTCACCGACACGACATCGCTAGTATGATCGCCACATGATGACCATTATTTTTGGGCCCTTATATTGGGCCATAATATATAAGTTTAACGAATTGTGGTCCATCAATAACCCATTCTGTCTTGTGCGTATATATTACGCTGTCATGTACCCTAACTTATTGTTCAATCCTTTTCTTCTCTCTTTTCCAAAATCTGCAAACCCTAGGTCAACAAAGATAAAACACAAAACGCAATTCCATGGCCTCCGACAAAGATTCCGACCGTAACCTAGGTTACATGTCTCAGAAGGATGCGGAAGTGAAGCTTCCACGAACGACGCGTGTCAAGAACAAGACACCTGCGGCGGTTCAAATCACTGCCGAACAGATTATAAGGGAGTCAAGACAAGAGTCTGAGATCCGTCCGCTTAAGCATACAATCACTGATTCAAACGAGCTTTCCGACTACAGACTCAGAACTCGTAAGGAGTTTGAGGATCGGATCCGCCGCCCAGGGAACAACATCCAAGTTTGGGTCAAGTATGCCAAGTGGGAAGAGTCGCAGATGGATTACGCACGTGCTCGTAGCGTGTGGGAACGAGTCTTGGAAAAAGAATACAGGAATCATACCCTATGGGTCAAGTACGCTGAGTTTGAGATGAAGAACAAGTTTATCAACCGTGCAAGAAACGTTTGGGATCATGCTATTACGCTTCTCCCTAGAGTAGACCAGCTTTGGTACAAGTATATATACATGGAAGAGAAACTTGGGAACATAGCCGGAGCTAGACAGATCTTTGACCGGTGGATGGAGTGGTCGCCGGATCAAGAAGCTTGGCTCTGTTTTATTAAATTCGAACTCAAGTACAAAGAAACAGAACGTGCAAGATTCATATACAAGAGATTTGTTCTTTGTCATCCAAAAGTTTCTGCCTTTATTCGATACGCAAAGTTTGAGATGAAACATGGTCATGTTGAGCTCGCTAGGGAGGTTTACAAACGTGCAACGTTAGAGTGTGCAAACGATGAAGATGCTGAGTCTCTCTATGTGGCGTTTGCTGAATTTGAAGAACGATGCAAGGAATTAGAAAGGGCTAGGGTTATCTACAAGTTTGCTCTTGATCATATACCTAAAGGAAGAGCAGAGGACTTGTACAGCAAGTATGTTGCGTTTGAGAAACAGTGTGGGGATGTTGATGGGATTGAGGATGCTATTGTTGGGAAGAAGAGGTTTGAGTATGAAGATGAAGTTAAGAAGAACCCTTTGAACTATGACTCGTGGTTCGATTACGTTAGGTTGGAAGAGACTGTTGGGAACAAAGATAGAGTAAGAGAAATCTATGAGAGAGCTATAGCTAATGTTCCACCGGCTCAAGAGAAACGTTACTGGCAAAGATACATATATCTTTGGTGACTTTTTTTTTTTCTATCCATATCCTTTTGGTAACATACATGGTTATATAGTTTTCTCAATTACTGACACTGATGTGACTCATTCTTGTAGGATAAAGTATGCTTTATATGAAGAGATTGAAACTGAAGATGTGGAGCGTACACGAGATGTTTACAGGTATGCAGAAACTTGCAAAAGTTTCAACATTCATATATATGTTTGAATCATGGCAGGGTTAGACTAACTGTTTGCATTTTTCATTACAGAGAATGCCTCAAGCTTATCCCACACACCAAGTTTTCTTTTGCCAAAGTATGGTTGCTGGCTGCAGAATATGAAATCAGGCAATTGAATCTCACTGGTGCAAGGAAGATACTAGGAAATGCCATTGGGAAAGCTCCTAAAGTTAAGGTAAGTCTGAGGAAAGTTGATCTGAAAATAGTTTACATTATTTGCTTACATGTTTTACTTACTTGCGGTGATGTTTGTGTTCTTGAAAAATTAACAGATATTCAAGAAATACATTGAGATGGAACTCAAGTTGGGGAACATAGATAGATGTAGAAAACTATACGAGCGTTATCTTGAATGGTCTCCAGAGAATTGCAATGCTTGGAGAAACTATGCTGAGTTTGAGATTTCTCTTGCTGAAACAGAACGTGCAAGAGCTATCTTTGAACTTGCAATATCTCAGCCTGCTCTAGACATGCCTGAACTGTTATGGAAGGTAAGTTTTACGTCTAGTGCATCCAACAAAGTGAATATTTCTCAAGAATATTTGATCACTAAACTCTGTAATATTGTTTTGTGGCAGACTTACATTGATTTTGAGATATCAGAAGGGGAACTAGAGAGGACACGGGCTTTATACGAGCGGCTCTTGGACCGTACAAAGCATTGCAAGGTGTGGCTTAGCTTTGCAAAGTTCGAAGCTTCTGCCGTGGAAGACAAAGAAGAAGGCATCAGAAGCATCAGAGGTTTGTGGCTATATACATGTTATATTATGAGTTTTGATGATTCCTTGTGACAGGTTTTTAACTGTTTCTTGTTCTTTATACTACTCAGCTATATTCGATAGAGCCAACGCATACTACAAAGACTCAACACCGGAGCTGAAAGAAGAGCGTGCTATGCTTTTGGAGGAATGGCTTAACATGGAAACTGGCTTTGGTAATCTAGGGGATGTTAGTGTGGTTCAAGCAAAGCTCCCTAAGAAGCTCAAGAAGAGAAAAGCCACCAGTGGTCAAGACGGCTCTACAGAGTATGTATTGCATACCTATATAGTTTCATGATTTGTTAACCTTTGGAATGTTTTGAGAATCGAATGCTAAAAGCTTATGTTTGTCTTTTGCAGATACGAAGAATACATTGACTATTTGTTCCCGGAGGAATCACAGACTACGAATCTTAAGATTCTTGAAGCTGCTTACAATTGGAAGAAGCAAAAGGTTGTTAAAGCTGGAGAATGCGTCATTAGTGGTTAAGTTCATAATGTACCTACGTGATGACTCTTGTGGTGAATATTATTATATTAGAACATATGTTTGATCTATGTATGCTAATTTGTAACCCAATTTAAACATAGATGTGAATGAATACTTATGCTTATGTGTTTTTTTTAATGCATTTGAATGTTGTAGAGATTACTTATGTCAAAACTTAGGATATGTATTAGCAAATCTTTTTGGCACATAACAGTGTCTTTGATTACTTTTGATATGTTGATCATCTATATTACACTTACGACGTGAGTACTTGCGCATATCGCTTATGCATGGGTTGTGTTATGAATATTTAAAGAAGTGGACACCTAATTCAACTCAATATACTGTATATTTCATAATAATAAGTATGGTTGAACATGAGTAAATTGAAAATTTTCATTAAGTATGGTTGAACATGAGTAAATTGAAAATTTTAATTAATAGAAATATGATAACTTCACACGACATCGGTACGTACGTGTGTTTATGAGTAAATTCACTTTATAAAGCTGCATCCGTGCATGTATATATGTATATCATAAATCGTCTATTATTACAAACTCCAATTTCTATTTTTTTTTTTTTTAATGATTTATCTTCAACATCTTCTAGATCAGGTTCTGCAAAACACGTACAATAAGTGAATAATATAATAGAAGATGTTTTTTTCTTGGTAGTTTAATAGAAGATTTTGATGACAATATTAGTTCGTTTGGTAATGGTCACTAAATCTCTCTTCTTCTCGCCATGCATGTCCTCTATTTATTTATAGATAATCAAGTTCATGTACGTAAACGCATTAAGTTTTATTTTTTGTTTTATTTTGTTTTTATTACAATCTATAATATAAATAACATATAATATAATAGTTTTACTAGTGTTAATTATTGGAAAAACAAATTTTCAACCAATGAGATTACAATACATGACGTCTCTTAACACAAGATTTGGCATTTAATTAAGAGACTGTTCTTAAGTTAATAGATCATTTTCTATTTAATTTTAATTAAAAAAGGCATAAGAATGCTTTTAATTTTTTTCTAAGAACCCACCAATAAACATGGTTTTAACACATTAAATTATGAGTTTACTATGTTGATGTTGCATGTTTGTTCTTTCCCAAAAGTCTTGAGATATTTCCTTTGCTACGCATGTGTCAATTTGATTAATAATACACATTATCTTCTTCTTTTTTTTTTTTCGATTAGGAAGCTCTTTCAAACAGTGCTAAATCCTAAATTTGTATGTAATTCTTTTTTCATCCATTTTCATATTCAAAATTTTAAAATACTTTGTTTACAAATGCAACATGATGTGTACATAAAATTTATGTCAAATTAAAGATACCCACGTTAACCAACCGTGTAACCTTTAAACAAATTTATTAATTCCTTTACAAAACAGCCATTTCTAAGTCCCACTAGATTCAGAGCTTCTTGAAAGGTACACGACAGTCTGGCTCTTTTTTCTTTCCCGGTCGCGCATCCCCATGGAGGTGGATATTTCACACATTGGGGTCATCAGCCGTCGAAATACCTAGCTAGATGATTATTATTATTTACACAAAAAGCATGTACAATATAACCTCTATAAATTAATACTCGATAAATTAATACTCTTTATAAATTAATAAATTTCTCCGGTCCCAAGTTGGGACTAGTGTAATTTTGAACACATTTCGATAAAATAATAAGATAATATTTTTTTTGAAAATCCTTTGTAAATATATGGTCCCATCAATATTATAAATTAATAATTAGGTAAAATTTTCAAATTATATGTATATATAGACACATTAGTTTTTGTTAAAGTTTATTTTTACATATTTTTTTGAAAAAACTTTCCAAATTCAGAAAATCTCTATAAATTAATAATTATTAATTTATCGATAAATTAAAACCTCTATAAATTAATAGATTTTCATGGTCCCAACATTATTAATTTATAGAGGTTTTACTGTATATGGTTATTCGATTTTCTTTGTTATGTTGGTTTTGGTTAATTATTTCGTCTCAACAAAATACACTACACGCGAATAGGGGGAAAACGATAGATTGTGAACAAATTTTAGTGAAGCTATAACATACTTTGAATTTTATTTTCCAAAATCTTGAAAATGTAAAGATTCTGTAAATTTGAATAAAATTTTAAAGATAAGAAACAAGAATTGTATGTAATTAATAGCTAAAAATACATCAATACTTTATTAGATTAATATATCTATCCATAAAACGATAACACTCATTATCTTCTAAATCTGCAAACCAAAAAACAAACTCTTTTAGCAATCTTTGTATTAAAAAAAATAAAAAAATTCAAAGAAAAAATTATTCTTTCTTAAAAAGAAAAGAACTCACAAGATAATAAACAGCACCATTTTGGAGAGATTGAAAAGTAACACCATTTTCATCAGTAAGAACCGGATGGCCAAAAGAGTTGATCAAAATAGCATTATTTCCAAAAGCTTGCTTAACGTTGAATAATCCCGCAGCTACTTCGAACAACATGTCGTTAATAAACACAGTCAATTTCTCTGGAGTGACAGAATCTTCGACGTCTTCACCAGCACCATGTAATACCACAGCTCGTTCTTTGTATCAGATCAATGAAATACGTTTTAATAATTAATATAAGTCAACAAAATTAAATAAAACTAAATCACCCAAAGCAAATTTTACAAGAGGTCAAATCTAAACACCATAACATCTTTTCCAAAATCACATTATCCATGAGTTTACTCATTCAAAAAAAAAAGACAATTGATTGATAATATACGTATATAAAAACCTATATAGATATACACATATTGATACATAGTGTTAATGTATATATGTTGATACACATGTAGATGAATGTATATAGTAATATATATATCTAAATATATGTGATGTGTAAATTGTAAGTTTTTTAAGAAAAAACACTTGGTGTAAATAGTAAATTTTAGTCAGTTTACATATATTTTTCTACAAATATTAATTAAGGTAATTATTATTTTACATTGAACATGTCCAAAAAAAAAAAAAGAAAACTTGAAATTTTTAATATTAATATAAAGAAATGATAAATTTTTATTAGTCAAAGATATAGAAAATATAAATTTACCTTGAGATAGATTTGTGGTCAATGGAACTTGAGTAAAATAATTTTCACCGCCGTGATTTCCATCTCCACCGTAAAAATTGATCGCCGGAGTCTTATCCAAGCTTTCAACATTCTCCAAGCCGTTATTAACGGTGGGGAATGCTACATCTTTGTCCATTACCACCGGTGCAACAAAATCACCAAAACCAAACCCTGATTGAACCGGACTCGGATAATTTTGAACCGGGGATAGATGATAACCGGCAGGTTCGGTTACCACCATCTCATTGTTTTGAACCGGAAATAAACCGGTTTCTTGGTTAACCAAACCAAAACAATGATCAGCATCAATACCAGGACTAATGATCTTGTCCTTCTTTGACATTTTAGGGCTCTTGTGATGAACACGAAGCTTGTGTTTTGCCCGAGACTTCCGGTTTTGAAACCAGTAGAACACGTTAGCATCACCGATCTGACCGTACTCTTGAAGCCGGATCCGGATCCTTTGGATCTCTTCTCTCGGTGGGTTAACAATACCAGAGTTGAAGATTGACTCTAGGATCCTAATCTGTTCCGGTTTAGGGTTCCACCTAGGTTTAGGATCCGGTACACGATCTGATTCACAAAACGTATATATCATCCATCATCATGCATGCCTTTAACAATAACATATAAGCTTTGATTCTACAATCAAACTAAAACTAACTATATAATTATAATCTTTAATTATTCAAGAAACATCAAGATCGATACCTGAGGAGAATGAAGAAGAGGTGTTGCAATTAGAGTAGTGCATGTAAGATGGAGAATCGATGTCATGTTGGTGATGATTATTGTTGCAAGGTTTGGATTTGAACATGCTTGGCCAGTTTTTGTTTGAGGATGACGACATGATGGTAGAGTGTAATGATGATGATAATATATATGGCGAGGATGATGATGATGATGATTGATGATGGTGATGATGATGATGATGATCTAGAGAGATTACTTAGGGTTGAGAGGGTGATGAGTCAATAACAAAGCTACTCTCACGTTATATATTAGCCTCTTTACCTACTCTTTCGTTTTGCGTCTTACTACATTTAATAACTATTTTTTTTTTCTGTTCAACACTACATTTAATAACTAATAGACATTATAAAACCTAAAATTTTAGAGAAAAATAAAAAGTAAAAACAAAATAAGGGAAATTGCATGTTGACTGTATTTTTCAAAAGTCTTTTTCTTTTGTCTACGTTCAGTTCATATATTCTTTTTGTGTTAACTAGTTAATTTCAGATTAATTGAATTTGTACTCTTAAACTAAATATACAAACTAATTATCTGCAGAAAATACATATGAAGTGGTGATTTTTTTTATTTAATTATTGTAGAAATGCATTACGATATATATATATATATATATGTATGTTTACAAGAATTTGTATACCACTTTTTTTTTTCTCATTTTCTGAATTTTGGTAGAAAAATTAAATAAGGTAGAGATTTGGATTGACTCGAGCCTTGAAGGATCACATTTATATTTTACTCATATAAATTCTAGTCAACAATAAGAAAAAATAATCAATAGATTTATAATTTATTTTTAATCATGACTGTTTTCTTTTAAGTATGTAGAAGATAGACAATAAAAAAGAATAATGGTAACTGGTTAGTGCAGTGTATAAGTGATGACTCTAATTTGACTATAAAGAAGAAAGATACAAATCTTCACAAACTATGGAAGACTTTAAATCAAAGTGATCTTTTAAATTTTTGCCGTTTTTGGATTCTACTATTTGATTTTTAGCTTCTTCCTCTTCTTTTTTTTTTTTTTCCACTTTTACACAATTTTGGAAATCCCATACACTTTTTCTGTTTCATATATATATATATATTACAATTACAAATACTTAACTATAAATTCTGTTACAAAAAGATATTAAATTAACCCTAAACATGAAAAAATCGACATAAGAAGAACATGAAAAATCATGCAGCAAGGAATCCGTTACACATCTTTTTGTCTTTTTTTTCCTCAAATTCAAGTTCATACTTCATACAGCTTTATTTATTTATTATTTAAATTTTTACAAATTTTCATCTTTGGCATTTATATAAGGCATCTATCGCTTAGCAAAAATTTCTTCGAATATTTTTTCTTGATCGATATTTTTTATTATATTATATTGTGAAACATATTTTTATTTTTCATGAAATAAACTTTTGTTACAACTTACAAACACTTTTTGGAGCTCATACTACACAACATTATACTTATTATGTGGCAAAATTTGTTGAACCCAATGTCTTCAAACCAGATCTTATCCTAGAGAGTCAAGGGTTCATAGAAGTCTTAATTCTTTACATTAAATATACTCTATGTTCTTAATTAATCCAATTTTCAAAATTTGCACACAAACAGAAAAAATAAATATTCCAAGTGATGGCATCTTTTTAACATAATTTACATTCTCTGTAACTTTATAGTTCATATTAATTCTATAGCTCCAATTCTAATTAATCCAAGTTTGGGTAATTTTTTAAAAAAAAATATAAAAATAAAAATAAAGAGCCATATACCTTTTCTCCATCTCTTGTTTAAACTCTTCTAGTAAAATCCATTTATCCAAAACACTGTCATTACTTATCTTTGTAACCTAAATCAGGAACTCAAGTGTGTTTACTACTACTAAATTTCTCACCCAATTGTAACATACATGTTTAATCAGTAAATGGTTAAATAAAAGAATTAAAATGGTTCATCATGTTTGTTGATATGCGATGAGCAGTACCTAGAGAGTGGGCTTATTACATAGGGAGACAAATATATTTGTTTCTTTTTGACTTACGCTAGCTATCGTATAATTGTTGTGATCACTTTTACCATTGCTACACGTTTCTTCTATTTTTCGCCAATCCCCGCCGCTTTAATGATTATCAGATTGGACACATCACACATATCATACCATCGCAGTCTTGTAATAACTTTTATTACTACAACCAAAAATTGTTGACGACAAGTTATACCTAGCTATACCATCGCAGTGATTGTGTGTGTATTGTGTTGTATTGTGTTGTGTGATTATTTTAACCGGTGGTGATTGTGTTTTCAACGTGGTACCTTATATGAAGGAACAATATTAAGCGAAATCTAGGGTGTGATTTGTGAATGGTTACAGCGGTTCAAACGGAAAAAAACATTTATGGACGGAACCGTTTTTTATTTACTATTCACTAATTATGTCCGTAATGGCGCGGTTTCAAAGAAAACAAAAACAAAACCGCTGCAAACCGTTTTTATGTACAAATAGAATTGGATTGCCGCAGTTTGTTACGCCTTAAAAATAGAATGGATTGAACCGCTGACAGATTTAGACTGAACCGATGTAACCATTCACACCTCTAGTAAACCAAGGGTAGTGAGTAGTGACCATAAAATCCCTTCTTAACCAATACACATGATTATGAATCTATTTCAAGTTTCCTTTGCTTTATCTTGTTACATTGTGTCTAAGCATTGTAAAGATTTATTCAAATCAATGTATTGTTTTGAAAATTTCTCATATTCATTCAAGATAATTCAAAATTCTTTCATATTGACCGATTTTACAATTTTTGAGTACAATCATATATATGCTGGAGAAAAGTGATGACTAAGAAAAGTCTACTATTTTTTAGTAGAAAAAGTAACCAAAAAAATATCAAAATACATGTATGTATAAATTGTTTATTTATTTAAAATGTTCAAGTTTAGAGGAAAACACATAATCTTGATCTCTTAGTCTTCATTGGCTTTATCTTCTTCTTTGCCTTTGGTGGCCTCAAAGCTACCCTTATCGCTGTATCAAACACTGCTTTCACATTCTATTAAATATTGACAAAAAAAAAATAAGAAAAATCAGTTGAAAGATTTATTGTATTATTATCGAACCTAATATTCATTAATTATGTAAATTTTGCATATAGTATAAAATTTAAATACCTGTTGGGTTTTGGAACTGCACTCTAAGTACCTTACGGCTCCAATCATTTTCCTTAATTCTTCTCCCTGTTACTCATCAAATTCATTCATACTAATTTCATAATCACATTTTATGATGTTTTTTCATTATATAGACTAAATTATTTATTAGGTTACCTGAGCAGTTGTTATAGAAGCTGCTCCTGGATGATCCTTCAAGAACTGCTTGTCCTCCCTCAAATCTGAAGTCATTTTTGTGTAACATTATGAGCTCTTAGACAAACATACATTGTCATCGATTCGAACTATAAAAACAGAGCATTTAGGAATCAACATGGTAAAACTCTTAATTACCTAATTTTGTTCCGACCAGCACAATGGGGATGCTAGGTGCATAATGTTTCAACTCCGGAAGCCACTATTTAATCAACAACAGACTTATTCAGAAATGCTTAACCATGTGACTAAACATAAAATAAAATGCTTAACCATAATCAAATTTACTTAAAAATGGAAAAAAATACAAAGTTACTATACCTTTTTGTGAATATTCTCGTAACTGGCCTTGCTAATTAAGGAAAAAGCTAATAAAAACACATCTGCTCCTCTGTAACTCAAAGGTCTAAGCCTATTATAATCTTCCTGCCCTGATAATTCCACATTACTTAACAATTATCAATACCAGTGTTTAAAATTATCAAATTCACTTTCAGTAAAATCTAACGTACCGGCTGTATCCCACAGGCCGAGGTTCACGGTACTCCCATCGACGACCACATTTGCACTGAAGTTGTCGAAAACTGTTGGAACATAATCCTGTAATCTCAATAGTTAAATCATTTTATATGTCTACAAGAAATGTTTCTTAAGTTAACAGAGATGGTAAGAATACAGTAGTAGCTTGGGGTTAAAGTAAGCTCCTATTAATTTGCCATTATCAGCACTAATTACTAAACCAAGCTTTAATTTGTCGAAACGAATCTTGAAACAAGAACAACGTTTGAACTCTTAAAACACCAAAAATATTTATGAAACTAGTAAAAAAAAAAATTAAGAGATTAAGCAATTTATTACCGTAGGAAAAGTATTACTGGTATATGAAATGAGCATACAAGTTTTTCCCACTGCTCCATCTCCGACAGTCACACACTTAATGAATCTTGCTGTGCTCATTTTTTCTGTTTATGAGTTCGAGTTTGTGTTTGTGTTTGGGTTTTATGTTCAGAAGAGAAGAGAAACGTGGTGAAGGGTTCTTAAGAAGGCTTTTGTGATGATTATAAATTTGTTTATTGGTGAGGAGGATGATTCTTATTACAACTTTATATTGTTAATTAGTATTATTTTCTTATTGGTAAGGGGATGCAGTTTTAAGCAAACATACAAAATTAACCGAATTAATACCGAACTAAGGAACTTTATTGATACTGTTGACTGGTTTTGGTTTATAGTTCCTCATATCGAATAAACCAAGTAATGAAACCGAACAAATTCTCACTAAAACAATGAAATTATATTCGTCTTAGAACTAACAAATTATTAATAAGTTTATATTTTGACAATAGTTAGCTGCTATTATAAAATTTATTCACTCAAAATTTAAGATTTTTCTAACCATGTTCAAACCAAAATAAACCAAACAACACCAAAAAATTGAAATTTTTCTCTCAATTTAGCCAATTGGTTCAATACATTTTAATTTCTTTTAATTGAATTGAATTAAGGAGTTAAAATGATTAGGAATTGAGTGTATCTTTTACTTCAAGTGCAAGATCATGTGGTCACCGAAAGTGATGTAGCCGTTTGGTGTTGGTTGTGAGTGGATTTTTTTAAGTGTTGGAGAAGGAACTCTCATCTTACTTTGCTTTTCCTATTATATATTTTTTTGTTGAAATCTTTGGAACAATATTTTATTTTTGTCTTATTTGATCTCATTTTAATCACACATTCAATAATGACAGGAGGTTCCACCTTAAATATTAAGATATATTTTATTTTTTTTTCTCTAGTGTGTTCAAAAATAGTAAAATACAATCTACAATTTGTTTGAGTGTTCATCAACAGTTCATTTTTACGTCATCCAATATTTTTTTTCATGAAACATTATTCCTTGACGTTTATGTCGCATGTTACCCTCATGCAAAAATATACGACGATCCATATCACTTATTAAGGGTCTAAATAAGTTTGGCTCAATACTAATTATATAAAGTTCATCCTAAGAGGTGTAAATGTTTATTTTCTATAATACTTTATTATCACATAAAGCTATTTTACATAATTTGAGTTTATAGAAGTAGTTTGGTGATTTATAGTATCATCATGCATACGTAAATTACTTCAAATATAAGTTACCACACGAAGCTCTACTGCGTAGAGAACACGTTTAGGAAATATTTAAGTAACTGCATTATATTATATATTTCTTAACAATTGACTTTGTACATGTATCATCATCACTATCTCATTATGCTTACTTAATAAGATTTTTAGCTTAACATTATAACAAGTTTTATAGAGGTTCAGAATCAGAATAGATAAAAGTTGTAATTAAGATAAGCCCATTATAAACCTCAACATGAACCAAGTAGTATCCAAAAGAAGAAGAGCCCAATCTCAAGTATCTATCTTAAGGTGACTAACCACTTCGCCTTCTCCTAAATCGATCAGATTACTTAAGGGGAATATAGAATTGTGTCAAAACCTCGGAGGCTGTTGCCTTTTAATACATACATATGATAAAACCTAATACTTAAATATAATTACCAAACTCTACATAAAGTATAGGCTAATTACACAATATAGCACATCCCTCTTAATAAATTGGACCATCTAACTTGCGAGAGCTGCCTAGCTAGTATGATCACAGAGACCAGACTAATTCATTTTATACATATTTTTTAACTAGAAGACAAACTCCAATAAGAGAATGATGTATGAACGATAAGTGGTGGACGTATATATAGATTATTTTGTTGAGATCATATTCAAAATTATAATGGTATATTGTGATTTCGAGAAAATAAGAAGAAATTAAAAATATGAAATAAGATAGAATAAACGTATTTAAGTTGTAAAATAGAAAGAAAAGAAAAAAAATCATAAGTGTCAAAGTAGAGAACTGAAGTTTATGTGTGGTGCATGATAATGTGGGGAATTGCTAAGTATGGTGCTGGCACTTTACAGACCAGTCTTTGGAAGTGTCTCTTCGCATTAGAGTTTGTAAACACTTAGGCACAAGTTCACTAGTTAATTAACTTAAGGTTTATTTCATGCTTGTACACCAACTCAGGTCTTTGCAAATCAAGTTTATACTGGATATTGCCAATGTGGTGCTGGTACATGCAATCTATATATTATGGTTATTCTGATACCATGGATTCATTTATACAATCGCCTTGTTTCCAAGTATCGTAGAGAATTATATTTATTGGAGTGTAAATTAAATTAAAAAATTGTTATTTGTAATCGCTAATACAAGATACACTTCGATATTGGACTATGGATTTCTTATTCAAAACCAATTTGACGATAAATATATTGATTATAGCTCTTATTTCCTGTGAAAATCATTGTCCAACTTCGGATATAATATATAATGTTATCTTTACTACTTAAAATCAGTATATCATTATATTAAAGAAAATAAAAAAAAATTAACGAAAATCTTCTTAATGATAGGAAAACAAATGAGATTAAGAAATAAGAAAGAATATTATACTAATCAGTGTCACCAAAATAACGAAGATATCTAACACCGAATACTAATTATGAGGTATCCCGTATCGATATCATTATTAAATGTTTACCTAATACCTATAATTTTATTTTTCTAAAATACCTTAACGAAATAATCAAATTGCTTTATCCATTTTTAGGTATATAATACTAGTACATTATACTCTTATGTTAATAGTTATTTCGAAATAATCAAGTAAACAAACATATATATATATATATATATACTCCATAAGACATATCATGATAAATTCAATGAATACCCACAAAATACAGCATTGTACAACACTTAAAGCTTCACATAAATAAGATCAGATGCAAGTTGTTGCATTAACTATTCGATCCATGCATGTGATTATATACATCCAATTATAGTGTTACCCTGAATTAATACTATTTGTTTTGTGTTTATTATCGGTTTCAATAAAGGGAAATACACATCTTCCAAAAATTAAATATTCGTACTAGCTAGGTATATCATAATTATAGTACTTTTTTAGAATGTGACTTGTACTTCATTTTTTTGCTTCGGTTATAGATATTTTTCTTCTTTTGAAAACATACTTTGTGTCTTTGCAACTTTGCATATAGCCATATACTGTATATACTTCGTTTCAGAATTAATTTTAGATTTAAAATTATCTTAAACTTAATTATACTATATTTTTTTACTATGAGAGTTATTTCCTTACATAAATGTAAAATCCTTTTTCTATTTTTTTAATACACAGATTCAGTCGTTGAACCGGATTAAAATATATATGTTTTTGTAGAATTCGATTTTAAAAGAATTTTCTTACAAATCTTTGTACACAAACCAAATTTACCGGTTAAATCACAGTAACTGTACCAAAATTTCAATCAATTCAATTCGACAGAACTTGATTAACCAAAAACCAAAATAAACCGGATAAACCGAACCGTTTTAACAGATTATACCGAACGCTCATAACTATCTTAGTATATAAAAATGCATATACTACAAGGTACCAACCAAACTTCTCATTTCATTTGTCTCCTCCACTCAAAACGTTCACCAACAATGAGAAGTCATCAAACACATTCTTCTTCAGCTCTTTCCTTCATCTTCTTCTTCTTCCTATTGTTCATCTCCTTCTCACTCTCTACATCAAAACTTGAACCCTCTAAACATAAACCTACAAGAAAACAATCATTCTCATCTATTCTCGTTTTCGGAGATTCAACCGTTGATCCGGGAAATAACAACTTCATCAATACAATATTCAAATGTAATTTTCCGCCCTATGGAATCGATTTCAAAAACAAAATCCCCACCGGTAGATTTTGCAATGGTCGACTCGTCACAGATTTCATTGGTTAGTATTCATCCCTATATTAGTAAAAGAGAAGTACAAAAAGTGTTTTCGGGTCGGGTCAATTTCAAAAAATTACCCGAAATTTGTAATTGGATCTTTTAAAATTAGATAGATTAATGGGTTTGGATACATACACCGGATACTTTCCAAATCTAATTTTAGGATTGTATTATTTCCATAACTAATTATAGGATTTACTAATATTTCTCTAACTAATTTAATACAATCTATTTAAAAATATTATTCTTCTTTCACTTTTATTTGATATTATTTTTAATTTATGATATTATACTATATAATATAAATATTTAATAAAAATTTAACTTTTTTTTGCATATGTTGCAATTTGAATTTTTCAAAACGGACATAAAACGGAACATATAATACTTAAATAT
>NW_006238916.1:772400-965376 GCF_000375325.1 Capsella rubella
TTTTATTGATAAAATATATTATATATCAAACTATGTAAATTTTAGATAATTCACGGGTAATTTGTTAAAATCACAATTGTAATGATAAAGCGAGTTACGAATAATGTTTTTTACGAAATGAATTCTGTTACGAGTTGGACTTTCAAAAAAATTATTGTAAATATGTAAATTTTACGTATATTCCTACTTTTACTACAAAAATAGTCAAAATGAATAATTTATCGACAAATATTATTTCGTGCTGTTAAATTTTCACCGTGTTTTTAATTGTATCAAAACTCAGTATATGATTATTTACTCGCTTTTTCTTTTATTATTTGATTTAAACATATTATAAAAATATATGATTTACCGTAATCGACTGCATTCTAACAAAATTAAAATGTAACATATTCTAATCCGTTAAAAGTTATATATATGTAATTATTTCCCCTGCGTTGTAGCGCGGGTCCGAACCTAGTTCATATACACAATTGAGATATATTGATTCAATATTTAAGTGACATGAACATATATATATATATATATATATATATATATAATATGTATGCATTATTGCATAGCTTCATACATTGGTGTGAAGGAGAATGTGCCAGCCTACTTGGACCCGAGTCTTGGAATAAATGAGTTAATAAGTGGAGTCAGCTTTGCTTCAGCTGGTTCTGGATATGATCCTCTCACTCCAACCATTACTGTACGTTAGTGTCCAATCTCCATCTCTCTTATCTCTCTTTTTGATTTTGAGACATTATTATATACACAATTGGGTCGTTATTTTAATATTTATCATAACCATATAATGAGACTTCCCAACCTAGATATAAGCTTTGATTAGTACTTCCGAGATGATTATTAGTATTGTTTTCTTTTGTTATTTGGTCGTGTAAATTAACCAAATGTTTTTAAAAAATTACGTTTTAAGGACTAGAAATTGAGGATTGCTTTACATATTAATCAACACTTTGAAAAGACATCATGGGGTTACATACTTGTTTATTTTTTATATACGAAAATATTACATTCTTCAATATCGAGGATAATATATAAATATGAAGTTATAAACAAACCAATCATTTATTCCACCAAAAAAAACAAACCAATCATTTATCAGCCGGGATGTTTCACTGAATTATAATATCTTAAGAAAAACATTGAAAACCTCATGTTTATTTGTGGTTCTCGAATGTGTGAAGAAATAAAATTAGTATAATGACAAGAATAAAATTAGTCACTACTTGATGTTGTTGACGAGTGACGACAAATAAATAAAGTATCATTATGTATTTTTATATTGTCCCTTTCATTCTCTCCACATAGGAGTTCTCTAGGTGATTAGTCACTACTATTAGGGTATTTAACTATAGTCTCTTTATAAAGAGAACATGTTCAAATCATTTCTATCTTAAGTAAAATGAAACTATATATACGATTATTTTTCTTGGACCAATGATTGCACTGTGTTATTTTTTTGTACACTTTTAGAAGACATAAGTTAAATTATCTTGTTGGGTGTGTTGTTGCTTTCATTGTGGTGTCTCTGAACAGAGCGCGTGATAGACATTCCGAGTCAGCTAGAATATTTCAGAGAATACAAAAGAAAATTAGAGAAAAAAATGGGAAAAGACAAAATGGAGAAACACATAGGAGAAGCTTTGTTTTGTGTGAGTGCAGGAACCAACGATTTCGTGATCAATTATTTCCTACTTCCAATACGAAGGAAGACTTTCACTATCGAAGCCTATCAACAATTCGTTATTTCCAATCTCAAGCAATTTATCCAGGTGAAAATTCCATATTTTCCTGATTTTCAATAAACCTAAAACGTTCATTTATATAATTCAATGTTTGAATTTAATTCAGTCAAATATTATTCGTATTAAAAAAAGAAATTATCTTAAACATAAAAATAAATTCTAACACAATTTAGTTGTGTATGGGGTTTTGGTTATTAATTTGTTAAAATGCTGTTTTCTAATCAAATGTATTTAATTCCAAAAAAAAAATTAAAACATTTATTTTACTGTATGATTTTCTTAGATTTTTTAGGGGGTTTTATATATAATACAACGTAGAATTCCAGAAACCTAATTTTTTAAATAAACATTTTTAGCAGCACAAAAAAATAAGTTTTAGTTCAAGTTACCACAATTTTGATAAATTTTCAAAAATGCACCACAAATGTTTGGCCTTTCAAAAGTTTATTAAACCTAGAATAATAAAATTATACTAGTATGATTTTCTTTAGACCTTAAATTAGTGATGTTTTGAGATTTTAAAGATATGATCGTAGCTTTATCAATCAAAACATTAAAGTGTAGTAGGGTTAATATGGAAATATAGTATTTTCTAATTATAAATTGTAATGTTTCCGCTTTGACTTGAATCTACGTACTTAACTAAACGAACTTATAATTCATGCGTACCAAAAGTTCACTTTGTCAAACTGACTTCGTCCTCATTCGTATACATTGTTAAAACTGGTTTTTCTAATTATCTCTTTCAAAATGGCCCGATTTAGATTCGACTAGTTTTATTTTGTTCTAAGATACATTTCTTGAGAGAAAAAAACTTATTGTATGGATATGGTTATTACTGAATACTTCAATAGGGATTGTGGAAGGAAGGAGCAAGAAATATAATAGTGGCAGGTGTACCTCCAATTGGGTGTTTGCCGATTGTTATAACGTTATTCTCCAGTGAAGCATTGACCAACCGTCGTTGCATTGATTGGTTCTCTGATGTGGCCAAGAACTACAATATCCTTTTACAAAAAGAATTGGGTTTCATGCAAATGAATTTAGCCCATCTTGGATCCAAGATCTTTTATTTCGACATCTATAACCCATTATCTGAGATCATTCATGACTATCAAAAATTTGGTAAGTACAAAACAAAACTAAATGATCATGATACAATCTTTAGTAGCTTAGTTAACATATTTTTTTTTATCTTAGGACTTATGGTTAAATGTTATGGCTTTTTAGAGTTTATAGGATATGTGGTTAACTATTTTACTTATTTACAAACATGAAGACTATTTTCTAATTCTTTAACAAACTAAGGCTATTATTAATTTTCAACTTTATATAGGTAAGTGGTAGATTATCAAATGTCAAAATTATCTTATAGTTCCGAAAAGAACAATGATAAAATTATACGTTTATAATAATTATTAAAGTATTCAGTTTTTATACAATAAAAAGGTAAAAATATATTTGCTTAAGATATGTGTTATTTTTCATTGGTACAAAATGTAAGTCATCAATTTGGTCTCAACAATATTTCTATATTTTTTATTTTTGTATGATAGGGTTTGAGGAAGTGAGCAGTGGCTGTTGTGGAAGCGGATACTTAGAGACATCATTCTTGTGTAACCCAAAGTCATATGTATGTCCCAATACATCTGCTTATGTATTTTTCGATTCTATCCATCCAAGTGAGAAGACTTATTTCAATATCTTTAGAACTCTCCGACCAGTTTATGATTCTATTTTTGGTTGTATATGAGATTTTTTTAGTTAATTAATACATTTGATTATGATCACTATTCAGTATACTGTTTTCTTACTGTTCAGATTTTGAGTATAACTAGTAAAGAGAAAAAAACTTTGTGTATTTTTCTGAATACGAAAATAGTTTATATATTTTTTGTGAAAATCAAAACCAGTGATACATGAGAGGATACTCTCTCATCCAATCTTGTTAAAGACCACGAACTAACAGACTATATTATGTGTAAATCATAACCTTATTATTATTTTCGTGTTCAGTCATTTGCAATATGTGCCTGAATTGTTTGCGGTTACTAAACCATGTATGTGGATTGTAATGTATTCAACACATAATTATTTTCACTAGAAGGTTTGAACCATTAAATATAATATTTTGAATATTTTGCAGTTACATCCTCGAATTTTACATAAATCATGATTGTAATGAACTCAAGATATAATATAATCTAAACAAGAAACTCTTCACCGATGGATGCAATTGCCTTCCTAACAATGATTTGATACATTCTTTGTGTTGGATGGACTGCGTCCCAAAAAACATATTTGGCAGGATCTTTGCAAACTTTCATATCTTTGCATGTCTCTCCATATTCGTATGTACCTGTTCCACAACAGCCTTTCGAAACCTCGATAAAACCTACAAATTAAAACAAAAAATTACACAAATGAGACCGTATCTCAAAGTTGTGTTTTAAAAGCAATAAGGTATATATGTTCTTACCAAATTTTGTTGGATTTTTAATGGCTTCTTGGATGGTCGAATAGGCATCAACATAGATTGTTTTCAACCCGAATTTAGATTGAAGAAGCTCTAGATTCTTGATGATTTTGGAGTTAAAGGAGAAAGCGATTTGGTTTAGTTCCTCTACACAAGTTTTTTGGCCTCGTAGGTACTTAATCAAGGGCATGCATCCCATGGGAGGAACTCCCACCACCACTAGCCTTCTAGCTCCAAGCCTATGCAACATCTGTAAAATAACAACACCAATGCTTAAAAAGATCCTATGAATATCTTTATACTAAAATGCAATTCATATCTTTTTTAGTATTGAAACACAAATCTCACTGAACAGTTCTACTTGCCTGGCTACATGATAATATTTATGTTTCCCAATAAATGGGACAAAGATGATGACCTTACCATAATGGTTCAAGAAATTTTAAAAGTAACCAAAAAAAGAAAAAAATAAAATAATATGCATATGAGTTGTGTGATGCATGGACATGTTCCATTAAGCCGACATGAAAAATGGAAAATTCATATCATTAAAGGTTAGAAATAATGTATTGAAATTTAATTCTCTCAACAACCAGAGAGAATTCGTATAAAACTTTTCTTTGTACACTGTTCCTTTTTTTTTTTTCCCGTAACTTATGACTTTTTTTTATTATTTTCTAATTAATTATCAGGACCTACACGCATACACATACACAAGATATATGTAGAATGATTCAATTTCACTACATACGCATTTATTTCAGCAGCTAATATTAATTTCAGACACAAACACGTTCTTTTCTAAATACAATAAATCCATGCAATAGTGAAAATAAAATTGGCTTTCTTCACACAAAAAGAAAAGGAAAGAAAAAAAGAAGAAAGTATATCTTATCTTATATGATAATGTAATCCTGTGTAATATAGACCATATATAATGTAGTTATCATATACTTAGACATCATAACGTATACGAGAGTTAAATGGAGACATAAGAACATACCTTAGCGTCGTAAAGCATACGGTGGGAGAGAAACTCGACGAATTGTTCAACAGTGTATTGTTTTTGTCGAGTAAAATCGACTAAGTAGTTTTGAAGAAAGTCATTTGATCCCATACTCATAAGAAATATCGCATTATTTATCATTTTTGAGCTTTCTAGTGGACCGACCAATTTGGTCAGATGAATCTTGTAATGCAGAAAGTAATTGGCTTGTGTAGTGAAACTCCACACGTTCTGTACAAGTACAATTCCAACAAAATAGTTTAACTTTAGTTCGGTCTTGGTTTGTAAAAAGAATTTTAACTTATGTTTTTATAACTAGAAGGTAAAAGTAAAAGAACTTGTTTAGGCTTACTGATATATTAGCTGTGAGATCGTCATAGCCAGAACCAGCCGAGGCAAAACTTGCACCGCGAGTTAGATCAGCTGGGGTTAAGGTTGGATCAAGAAAAGCCGGCACGGGAGGGTGACCCATGGCCTCAGCTGAAAATATATATACACGTTAGTATTTTCACAAGAATAAATATTGAAATTTAACTTCTAAACTATAATATAAAGCTTACCAATGAAATCAGGAGCGAGTAATCCATCGCATAATCTACCAGTGGGTTTATGGTTGATGAAATTACCACCATAAGGTGGAAAATTCCCTTTCAGGTCGGTCTTAATGAAATTATTGTTTCCTGGATCGACACTAGAGTCTCCAAACACAAGTATAGACGAAACATTGTGCTTCGCGGCTAGCTGACGAAGAAGATGAACGTCCAAAGCCACCACTGATGGTAGAGGCTGTAAAGCTGTTGCCACCAAAAGAGTCACAAACGAAACAAGCAACATGGTAATATATAAGAGAAGGACGTGGGACTCTAATGTTTTTATTTAGAAAGTTTCTTTTGAGAGAATGTAAAATGTCATATATGGACTGTGATGAGAATGTTGTTATATATAGAGAGGAATTTTTCTTTTTCTTTTCTTTTGACAGCTTGGGTCGTGTTCTGTTGTTGGTTGAGACATATAATGTAATGTGGCCAACAGAGAAATTAAATTTGAGATCGTTGAGTTAGTTTTATCATTTATGTTATGATATATATATATATATATGTCATATCTTTATGATTTTCTTGTCTCTCACCTATTTTTGGTATCTTTTAAATATCGGCTTTTAAAACCCGTACTTCTTATCTTCAGATTTGAAAACCAAACATAGTAAAAAATCAATATAACAAAAAATTAATAAAAAAATATATAAATGAAGTCAAATAATTGAGTTTTGGTTTGTCAGTACATTTACATTGTACCTTTCTCAGCTTAATTTCATTATAACCTCCAAGACTTAGAAAGTTATAATCATCAAAATGTAAGTTCCCCAAATGACACTTTAAGGACTTATTAACATGTGTGATACCACCGGCCAAGAATCTGATCAAATATCTAAACATGAAGAGGCTACAATTATTCTTTGTTCTAAATTGATTTTAGGTTTGATGAGGGTTGTATGTATCCAACTTATCTATCATTTAAAGAGTAGGTATAAGTGTCGTGTACATTGTGATGGAGTAATTAACAAAGCCATTTTTGGCCATGATGGAATTAAAGATACATAAACTAATGTCTTCATCTGGTAACGATCTTCTTTTATACATCAAATAGTTATAAATCATATATAAGATTATTGCAAATTTTTTATGAATTTTTACTTTTTTTGGGTAAGAGGTAATGTGTCAGTCTCTATCATAGTAGCCTAGAGGCATCGGTGTCCAATACATTTATTATGGCTAATTTGTTAAACATGTATATCAGAAGTCAGTTCATTCTTTTTAGGTCAATTTGGTAGATATGTACTCATATATATTGAGTGGGTTGATTAAGTAAATCATGACTTTTTGTTTTTAATTTGCAATAACATGTAACTAGAGTACACTTTATTCTACTAACATGCCATTGTAAATTGTTTGTTATTTTTCATATAAAACCATTTATTTATTTATTTATTTATTTGTTTGTTCAAAAAAAAAAAAAAACCATTTATTTATGGAAATCGCAGTACCGGAAAAATAAGGAGAAAAATCATTCTTTTATATGTGCATGTGTTTTTAAAATAACAATGTTTCATAACCATGAACCTAATTACTCTGTTAAAAGATTTAATCATTTACCAAATTTAATCAATTTAGATTGAATGATGGTCGTTTAGTTCAATTGTCCTTTACATATGAAATTATGTTAATTTACATCTATAAAAATGATCTATTGTTCATTTGAAAAAATCGATAAAAAATAAGAATTGTCATTGATAAACAATTTTTTAATATATACTTGTTCTGTCTACTTTGCTCAATATTTATACTCGTCTCAGTGTTTTTCCCCCTCAAGTTGCATTGTTTAATTTATGATATATTGTAGTTATGGAAGTGTAAAATTTTGTAGCTTTGTTTCTTTCTCTTTTCGTAGTTGATATTTTATCAAAAATATTTTTGAGTTCTTAAGTTTTAAACATGAAAACATGTCTCTTGAAACTTTCATCATGCAAGCAAAAAAATATATAATGAGTGATCATACCAAATGTAAAGAGAATAAACATTAACAAAACTAATAAAGGATGTAGACATTGACTTTGTTATTAGTGACCAAATAGTTTAGGTGACCTAAAACGTGGTCGAACATAACAGTTAGAGAATGGACTTATATCTTTGCCGGAGAATTAATTAGAGTCCCTACTCATAAGTACTAATTGTCATAGTCGATCTTTTTCAACTATTAGTGTCTGTCTGTCTACACATATACACACACACAAGGTCGGGTCAATATATTTAATGCATTTCGGAGAATAAATTGAAATATCATTTCTTACTTTTTAAATACTTGAAAAAAACATATAAATGGTTCAAAAATAAGAAAGATAATGTTATTTTTGGACCTGAATAATTTATATGAATTCCTTACCACATACCAATAGTTCAACCAAAAAAAATCGTCGATTCGTCGTATAAACTGTTTTGATTTCCGGTTTAAATGAAACGTACTACGCTAAATCATAGGTTTGTTTGTTAGAAACTTATGTATTAAAAATAGATTATTCATGAGTCTATTATTATGATAAATCCCAACTTTTTGGTAGATAATTCTATGAACCAAGCAAAAAATTTCAAGAAAATAGACAGAGTAGAATGCTACAAGTTAATACAAATGTAGGTGACATTTAATTGCTAGATAACTTTAAATAGAGAGAGTAGAATGATTCGCAAGATTATGTGGTTGAGTGACCTATATTTATTAGACACATCACCCATCTCTTGCTCTCTCACGAGCCACTGTCTAGTCTCACTCGTATAATTTGCAATTTATTACAGAACTGAATTATTTACAGAAAAGAAGATAATCTTTTAAGAATATCAGTAGAATAACATGTTTAATTTTTTATATCTAGAACAGAATTGCTAAATATTAATAAGGAAATTGGTATATTTATATAAATTAACAATGATATATAAATTTAGTGAGTGTGATTTATAGTACCATTGATCTGTTGTCATCAAATTTAAGTTTGCAATAATGTATGCTGTTGACAATGATTTCATAGGACACTGATATTTTTTTTAAATTAATTTATTGAAGTGTAAATAACTGATAAATAATACTTATTGATTTAATGAAATATTTTCTTTTAAAACCAACATGGTAGGTGATTTTAGAATTTTAGAAAGATGCAAGTTGGGAAATCTTATTGTTTTAAATGTCCTAAGATATTAATAATTTAAAATTTTTGTAATGTAAATGTAAAAACGTATAATTTGGTTTGAAAAGTTTGTACCAAACTATATTATCTCACCTATGTAAATAATGTTCCCACAATTGATTTGTTTGAGCTAATCTATTATGTGTCAAACATTCGAAACCTAACCAAATCTTCCACAGTAAACTATTTACTATATTTTAGTAATTACTATTCATGGTAGTCAGTTAATTAATACTTTTAAAATAAGCCGGTCCGGTTTTTGATCAGGTTCGGTTTTAAACCAAACCGTTAAGGTTAAAGAAAAGCTTAATTGGATGGTTTGGTTCAAATCGGTTAACTGCTCACACAAATTATCAATGGTAATGTTGTGATCTCAGTATCAAAAACTGATATTGTTTAGTAATTATAACTAGAATGGTAAACATTTTTGATGAATCTATTTGTGAAAAGTAAAATGAATGAAATGGTAGCTGATGTGGTTAGTTTGAATTGAGCAAATTCACTTTTATTATAAGAGATCTTACTAATTAATTTGTTATCTACTCCCTAACAAGTCAGATTTCATGTTTAGTTGTAAATGAAGAATCTGGATCTGTTATCAAAACAAAGGTCGCTTTATTCAGATCTGAAGAAGAAGAAGAATAGTCATTCAACTGTGTCAAGGTCTCTGATTCGAATATGTCTTCAACAACAACAGATTCTACAGAATTGCAAAATCTTATCCAACGGTTTCAAAATTACAAACCTCATCCTCTACCACATCCTCCTGCAAAATCTTCAGCTGTCTTAGTTTGTCTATACCAAGAACAAAGAGAAGACAAGAATGAGCTACGAGTAATCTTAACCAAACGCTCCTCTACTCTCTCTTCTCATCCTGGTAAGATCAAAATCTCTCTCAAGACAGTTTTTTCATAGAGTAAAGTTTTCATCTTTTAACCAGAAACAGAGGAACTTGCTAAATAAATAAAAAAACAGGGGAGGTAGCATTGCCTGGAGGAAAAAGAGACGAAGAAGATTCAGATGATGTAGCTACTGCGTTGAGAGAAGCTCGTGAAGAAATCGGTCTAGATCCTTCTCTTGTTACAATCATTTCTGTTCTTGAACCATTTGTTAACAAGGTAAAACTGCATCAAAACATCTATGTTTCAAGTTACTAGATTGGTTTATCGGGTTTACGGATTTGCAGAAGGGAATGTTGGTTGTACCAGTTATCGGTTTCCTACTCGATAAGAAAGCGTTTAGACCGTTACCAAATCCAGCTGAAGTGGAAGAAATCTTCGATGTTCCATTAGAGATGTTCCTGAAGGTTCTTAAACTGATTCCCCCTGTTTCTGGTTATACTCCATCACCAACTTATAATCTTTAATGACTCTCTTCTGTCGGGTTTTACACAGGACAAGAATAGGCGAGCGGAGGAACGAGAGCACGAAGGGCATAAGTATCTTCTTCAGTACTTCGATTACTATTCCGAAGATAAAGAGAGAAACTTTATCATATGGGCAATCACTGCTGGTATTCTGATAAGAGTTGCCTCCATTGTTTATCAGAGATTACCAGAGTTTGAAGAACGTAAGCCAAGATTCTGGAATCATCGCAATTGATTCTTGACTTCATCTTATTGAAAAAATGAAACTTTCATGTATAATAAGGGTTACAAATCGAATCTTCTCAGTGTGTAGAAGCATATGTTAAATGTGTTTCAAGAATCTGTATTTACTCTAGCTGAAAACTTCGTAGAACTTCTCGGTAACGAGAATTCCTGAATCCATAGACTCCAACGGATCTTTTCTGAGTCTGTGTCTTAAGCAGTTTGGTATAACGATACCGACATCTTCAGCAGTAACTTGATCTCTTCCTTTGAGTGCGGCAAGTGCTCTAGCTGCTCTGTTTGTCACTATGTCTCCTCTCAATCCATCAACGTCCAGCTCAGCACAGACCTTTGAGATCTTCACTTTCAAATCTTGATCGATCTGAACTGCAGAAAGATTGCTTCTTGCAGTTGTAATCTGCTCCTGAAGCTTCAGCTGTTCTGCTTCATAAGATTCTCGAAACTCCTTCGGGTTACTATCAAAACGAGCTCGCTCTTCAACAATCTTAACTCTTAGCTCCGCATCTCTAACAGTCCCTACTTGCGCATGCATACCAAACCGGTCAAGAAGCTGTGGTCTAAGCTCTCCTTCTTCTGGATTTCCTGAACCAATTAGGATAAACCGAGCAGGGTGAGAAATCGAAATCCCTTCTCTTTCAACAGTGTTCCAACCCGATGCAGCCGAATCAAGAAGAACATCAACTAAATGATCATCCAAGAGATTAACTTCATCGACATATAGAATCCCTCTATTCGCTTTCGCAAGTAGCCCCGGCTCAAACGCCTTAACACCTTCAGTTAAAGCCTTTTCGATATCAATTGTCCCACAAACTCTATCTTCAGTAGCACCTAAAGGAAGATCAACCATGTTGATTTTGGTTTCGATAACCGGCAACTGTTCTCCCTTCTGAACTTTCTCTCTAACTTCCTTTCCCATAAACTCAGGATCTCTAGGGTCTGAGTTATACGGATCACCAGCAACAACCGTGATCTCAGGAAGCAAATCAACTAACGATCTAACGGTTGTTGATTTACCGGTTCCTCTATCTCCCATTATCATCACACCGCCTATCTTAGGGTCAATCACATTCAACAAAAGACATAGCTTCATCTCATCTTGTCCTACAATAGCCGCAAACGGATAAACCGGCCTCGCACTTTCCTTTGAATCAAACTTCTTTTCCTACAAACCGAGAAAACCATACTCTTAGCCAACAGTGGTAATTCTAAACTACTAACCAATACATACAAAATGACTTAAGGTCTAGACTCATTCCAAGATTCAAGCTTTATGAACAACAAGGTTAAAAAAATACTCATACTTGTTCGATAGAGTTGATCTCTGTGGCGACATTCATAACAGAAACATGGTAACGAGTTCTGTTCTTCTTAGGCTTCAATTCGATTCTTCCACAAAATTTCCCTACAAAAGCAAACATCAACCAAAAAACCTGAAATTGAACTATTTTCTAATTAAGCTTCACTGTTGAGAAATGATTGAACTTTGAAACCTATGCAATGAACAGATAAAAATGCTTACTTTATAAAAAGAGCTTTTTTAAAGGGTAAAAAAAAAAGGTTCAAACCTGGTCCAAAGCAGACAGGGGAGATTGAAGATGATGAGGAAGGAGAAGAAAGACGAGGGCGAGTTAAGACTGTAGTAGAAGGAGATGCTCTGAGAAGAGACGCCATTGATTGTTAGTGAGCTGAGCTCTCTGACTTCGTCTCTTTCTCTTTGAGAATTCGTTTTGTGTTAGAGGATAAGTAGATAGAGAAGAGGAGATTCGTAGATTCTCCCACTTTTACATTTAACGGGCAATTTAATGGGCTTGTAATTATAAAAGGCCCAATATATATGTATAAGAGATCCATCAATTTTTGTTTCTAAAACGGCGTCGTATTGAGTGATCAGAGAAAATTATTATGGTTTCGAGTTTTGGTCACTTCATAGAGTTAGCCGTTGAATGAATTAGCCGTTGTGATTAACGGTAACTTTTAAAACGGCTAAATTTCTGAGTTTTGATTCTATAAATATGCACATCCTTAAGTGTTAACCCTAATAACGTTTTTTAGAAAACCATTCCAGTTCAAAAGTCTCTGTTTTTTTTTTCCTTGTTGTGCAAAAAAAAAAGTCTCTGTTTTTGTTCGTCACTGTAACAAATCAAATCATCATTCAAAAAGAAGAAAATTTTCAAAGTAAGTTCGAAATCAAAGCTTCTCCTTTTATCATATGATTCTTAACGCTTTCTGGGTTTTTAATGTTTTTTCTTTCTATAGACTCGAAATCTCTTTCTCGTTATACTCTGTTTTGATTCTTCTATGCGTTTACGTTTTTACAGATCTCGGGTTACATAGTGCCGGAAAAGTGAGGAAGCGTTTTTGAACGGTGGAATGCAAAAAGTTTGAAACTTTGGGATTTTTCCAAGTAAGTATACACATGGAATTTGTATTTATATGATCTTATGTAAGTTAAGAGAATTAGTGCTTGGTTCTCTAAGTCTAGACTAGGTTAGGAAGCTTGTTTATTATGATGCTTAATTGCTATTTTATTTGCAACTTGAGAGTTTGATTTTTCACCACTATGCTAAATCGGCCATGCTTTATAAATTGATAAGGGAATCCGATTTTAATGGCTTTGTTTGCTAGTTCTTGTGCTATGATGAAGTTTAATGGCTATCTTATAGCTCAACCTTACATCCTCATATGTCCAATATGTGCTTAATCGTTAGGTTAATAAGAAATTTAGAGTTGGGTTTTCTTATGGGTTTAGAGCAAAAACGAAAATTGGGATTAAGTTGTCTCTTACTTTCACTTTGCGAACCATATTTGCTAAGATTGGAATGTTTTGGTTAATGTAGCAAAAACCAAGAGAACAAGAGAAGACACCGAGGAAAAGAGAATCTGCAAGAACAAGCCTAGGAAGATGGGAAGCCACTAAACAGATGCTTCCCATCTTCAAGTTGTCCCAAGTCCCATTATCTCAAACATCTCTACATTTCCTTCCCAAGATTTGAGACAAAGATGCAATTGATAGACATTTCACGAAGAGCTATGATCACTTCTATTCGCAATCGAGTCTTGCGTATTGGTATAAACAATGTTTTGACATTGGTGATGATCTTTATACCAATACGCAAGACTTGATTACAAATAGAATTGATCTTAGCTCCTCGTGAAGTGTACTTATCCTTACCAATCAAACCTTAGAAAGCACTCGCATCTGTTGTCTGTCTCATTATCTCTGTCATGCGAGACAGACGAGTGTACATAATCCGAAAGAGGGAGACAAAATCATTCCATAAATGAGAAAGAAAAGTACCCAATATTATGTAGCTCATTGAATAGTTCATTTGGCAAACTTACATTTTAGTTCGGTTTCGAACATGTGTCATGTTCATCATGTTCTAGCCTAAGTACAGCCTCGTTAAAAAAAGAATCTTCAATTTCTTGCTTTCAAATTCTATATTTAAATTGTGAAGATTCAGAACATCCAGTTTCATTTCAGAGTTAGAGTTGAAAACATTCGGTTTAATGCTACGTTTTGTGAAAAGAAATTTTAGCTTGCTGCATTTAAATCGTAATAAAAAGAAATCAAATATGAAGTTAATTGGTAGATAGGAAAATTGATTTTAAAGGATGTTTTTTTTTAAATTTGTCCATTTATGCCTTCTTTTTTTAAGTTTGGTATATTAGGTTTTAGAATAGGAAAATGCTCAATTATATCCTTACTTAAATTATATGGAAATAAACATCAAACTTTTTGAAAAAAAAAACATCAAATTAGGAAATTTTCTGTAAGAAAAAAAAGATATTCTTAAATCTAAAAAAATCAAAAACATATATTATTTTTCCTTTTAAAAAAAAAACTCTTCTCATTAAAAACCAAAGATAGACTCGACGATGTCAAAATTTTCTGAAAAATAAAAACTTCATTTGTTCGTGATTATCAAACCTAAACTAGGAAGATTGTTTGAGACTAGCTCTTTGATATTGTTAGTTTTTAATTTTTGGTCAAACTCAAGGACTGTATATACACCTAACGTTCACTCAAAATAAAAATATATGATTTCGAGATATTAGGGAATACAAAATATTTTGTTTCCTTTAATTTAGGATTCAATTTCCTTGTATAAGATAGTTCTAAAAATTCGTAGAATACATTTTCTAAAATATGAAGAACGAAGAGTAAAGTGTAGAATTGATGATCTAACTTTTGCAGAATATAGGGTAAAGTGTAGAAAATAAATTCTAAAATTTGTAGAATATAGAGTAACATGTAGAATACATATTCCAAATTTTGTAGAACACCAACCAAACCTGAGTTCTAATTTTTTTAGAAGATATATATATTCTAAAATTTTCAGAACAAGTGCAATGCGAAGAATTTGTAATCTACAATTTTTAGAACATGTAGAGTGTGCAGAATTCATAATCTAAAATATTTAGAATACAGAAGATGTATTCTAAATATTGCAGAATGATTTTTTCAATATCAAAATCAACATACTTTCATCCAAAACTCTTTTGTTTAACATTAAATCTTATTAATCTTTAATTGTTGATATGTTTTAATTTAAAAATTAATTAAAAATTAATTTTATTTATTTAAAAGGGTAATTTAGGTATAACTGACAATTTACCGCAGAAAGCCTAAAAGGACAAATTTTTAAAAAAACATCCTTTAAAATCAAAACCCCCTTGGTAGATAGCACATACCATTAATAACTCTTTCTTCGTTGATAGCACATAAATCTAATTATGTAGTCTTTTAATATTATAGATACATTATGATTAAAAATTATTGAATTTTTTTTTCCCTCTTAGAAACCACATTAGGCATAGTCCAAAAAGAAATTTGTACACATAAATTAGTGTTATTTTTCAATTTATATAAAAAAATGAATTGTCATGTAAAACAAATTAATAAAAAGATAATGAAACTTTCTTTTATATAATATATGATGTCTTAAGGAAGAGTAATCCAAGCTTGTTAATGTTTTAATATATCCAATCTTGTTCTTTACGTAAATTCTCTACACCATCATCAAATCTCGACTTATATATTCTTCTTAAATAGATTCCATCATCTCTTGCTCTCCAATCCCATAAGCCAGATTTTTTAAATGCTCTAAAACTCTGGTTGTGTCTAAATCCAGGTCCTTGTTTTAAGGTACACATGAAACGTGTCGTGCCAAACAGATTATGAAAGAAATAATCTGTAAAATGTCCTCCGTTTGGTATTATTGTTGGACCTAATACGTCGTCTTTGGAATAGCATCTTATCCAAAGAGTTTTCTTATTTTTGAGTTCGTTCACGATCCTGATTCCAGCGCTGGATACATAACCAAACATACAAAAGCTACAAACAATTAGGAAGATTTTGAGATTTTTCATTTTTTTCTTTTGGTGAAGATGTTTAGATCTCCTTTTGTTGTGTATTAATAAAAAAAAACATCTATGTTTATTTTTACGGTTTCTTGTTTGTCAGTTGAGATAAATTTGCTAATTATAACTGAGGTACTATGACCATCAATTTATGGTAATAAGAATTTGGCACTTCTGTGTACCAGCCTAGCAGAAGTCATCTCATATGTTTGTAACTATGTAAACTAGACTATTTATAGAGTAGTACACACACACACAAAAAACAAAGGAAAATGTGAATATAGTTCGATATCATTGGTTTAATTAATATCATTCAGAAGAATATTATTCCAAACTAATGTCGTTAAGAAGGTTATTAATCCAAACTAAATGATGATAATATAAAGCATCAAAACTCATCAAAGGCTTTGAGAGGATCGTTTGGGTCAACATCTTCTATAAGGGGAAGATCCACGGCTAAGTCATCAGCTCCAATGCCTTCTTCTTTAAGTTTATTTGCTACTTCTTCAAACACTACTTTGTTACCAACCCGACTCAAATGTAACCCGTCCCTAAAAATTCAAGAAACACACAAACATAAAATAAAATTTATGAATCAATCTTAAAAACACATCATATACACTATGTGTATGCAAGGGTTAGTGTATGACGTACCATAGACATTCTGTTTGCCAATTCGGAATTTGCTGCATTTTCGACCAAAGATCAATGACCGAGATTTCACATTCCTCGGCTACTTCTACACATGCTTTCGCGTATCGTCCCGCTACCTCGTTTGTTCTTTCAGGCAATCCCGTCGTGTTTTCGATATAAGGATATCTAAGAATGTCAAGATCATATTGTCTTAAATAAAAATGTCAAGATCATATTGTCTTAATTAGATGTGGTCAAAATAATAAACATGTGAGTGAAATGATAGATTGGTAGATTTTGGAGAAAACAAACTTTGGGACCAAATAGTGAAAGACAAGAAAGTTAAAGGACTCAGCACCTGAGGCGGGCCTCTTCGTGTATTGGAGGCGGAGTTATGAGAATAATGGCCGTTTGTGGCCAACGCTTCTGAAATTATAACAAAAAAATAAATAAATTCATTTATAAAATTTAGAAAGAAGAAATGTATAAAAAATGTTTCCACTTAGTGGTTCGACAAAGTGTATACATTTGGTGTTTCTAAAGTTTACTTTCCCAAAAGAAGATATATATGATCAAAGTTTTGGTCTTTTAGTCAAAAAGACAACATTTTATATAGTTCAATAGATTAGTGTTTATAACCTATAATAGTACCATTCGACAAACAAAAAATAGAAGCTAATTAATGATAAACATTTTTTTAAATGTAATCCACGTAATTAGTTTATTCTCTTCTATTTATTCAGCTTTTTGTGGTCAAGTACTGATTTTATTTCCACTTAACTTTAGCAATTTGACCACAAATGATTACAATCTACAAAAAAACTTCATTATAATATTAGAATGACAAATAAAAACTAAATTATTAAATATATATATATGCGCATGCTCAATTTATATGATGCACACACTCAACTTTAGGGCTTACTAACCAAAGTTTCTTGCAAAATTAGAAAAACAAAGAGACGGTGAAAACGGAAATAAACTAAATTCGCATGTAATTAGAATAAATTGCATAATACAGTTTAAGAAAAGCATGTTATATGTCCTATGGTAAAATCATAAACAAATTGTGTGATACAAAGTAAAAAACACATGTTATCGAAAAAAAAAACATAATAAATATTTAAGACATGCAAATAATCCATTTTATGTTAAATAATTTGTTATTTGCCATCCATTTAAAATAAAAAAAATTATCCAACATGAATTATTACCCAGTTCACTTTCTCAAACAAATTATACAATTCATTTTCATATTATAAATATTTATTAAATATGCATGTGCAAGATTTTAATGATCACCTTGAGAAACGAAACAATGGAGCGAAGATTGTGCTTGTACTCGTGAAGTGGCACATGTTGAAACCCCGAGCATCTCTCCGGCAGACACGCGTCGTTCGCTCCAAAGAATACAGTCACGGCTGCCGGTGATTCTCCGCCGTCTTCTTTTCCCGCCGGGAAAACTTTGTCCACTACTTTCAAAGCCCACCTCGTGTTATACCCACTGTATCCTCGTAGCACCATATCAGCCTAATAAAAATTTAATATACTCAAAAGCGTTAGTAAGATTAAGACGTAATTGTGATTTTAATATTAATACGAACATGAAAATTATACAAAATTCTTATAATAATCATTTAAACGTAAGAAAACTTCACTTTGTCTATGTTTTTTTTTTGGTTGAAAAAGGTTACAAATATGGATGTTTTTCTCTTTTATATAAAACAAATATGGATGTTTTAAATATTAATTTTTTTTCTTTCTCTTAATTAAACTACCAAAATTTGCATAGTTAGCTATTTTAATGAACAATATTCATTTAAATTTTGAAAATAAAATTTTTTATATAAAGAGTTTTAAAAAGTAACTTATCATCTCAAAACAGGAGTGAATACATTCTTTTCTTTTTTTGTAGTAAGTTTTTCATTAATATAATACTGTAAATGATTTTCACAATATATTGGTAAAGCATGTGAAGATATGTATATATTTATATATATATATATATACATATTATTGTAAATGAATAATGATTACAATATAAAGCATTCGACATTGGCAAAAGAAATGGAACTAATAAGACTATTGTTAAGGAATATTTTTTTTGTTGCTAGTAGGTCAGCTGGATGATTCAAAGATTTATCAATCAAAACCTATGAATCTTTATAAAATATATAAATAGATGTAACATATGTATATATAAATTTATACCTTGCGGCAAAGAAGATCGGCGAGAGAAGCGCCCCAGCCACCGACACTAAAGGATGCTTCAGTGATTGAATCACCAAAGAGAAAAATCTTCTGTCTCGTCATCTTCTTCGACCTGTTCTTCTTACTACAAGTTCTTCTTCTCTGTGGTTCTTGAGAAATTATTATGTTAAGATGAAGTGGTAGTGTTAGTGGTTTTTGCTGAAGTCATCAAGGAAAGGCTTATTATATTGGGGGGAAATTAAATAAAATAAAAGTAGATGCACTAAATGCTTTCACCCACTAGTCACCGACCTTTCATGATTTATTGTGTAATACACTCTTAGAAATACATATACACACATTGATACATTAGTAAAATACCCTTTAAAAAAATATGAGATTAGTATCACACATTTCAACGAATTTTTTTTTAAGAATTAAACTATATATGCAACATCTATATACATCAACTAAACATTGGTTTTTCTAAGTAGTTGGACTTGATGTTTTCAACCATCGTATCCAGAAGATCAGATCACACCTTATAGGTTGGTGATAGTTTGAATGGTTGGTTCATTTGCAAACTATTTTAATAGGTGACACCAATCAAAATCATAGCATATACTAATAACTAAGATGTGATTAGATATAATATATAGTACAATATGATCAAACAATGTTATAAGATATTGATTTTGTTTTATGATAAGAAATTCGTAAGACATTATATTTTAAAAGATATTGTTATACAATGTTATAAGATATTGATTTATACAATGTTATAAGATATTGATTTAACATTGTATGTGACTGCCACTCTCAGTGTCAACCAACAATAAACCATATAATGTTACTTGTGTTTTCTTCATATCAATTAACCATAGCCAGTTTCTGATTTATAACTAAAGCTTATTTATTACTAAAAGAAACAGTCACAACGTTACAAAACAAAAACAAAAAAGATGTGATGCATGTACGTTTCATAACATTACTTCTTTGACGCATCACCGTTAATTATATTTGATCCCTTTCTTATACAGTTCAGTATAAAATCTTACTCGTAATGTTCATTAAAGAAAACAACTAAACATAGAAATCTATCTAATTTGAATGTTAAGAAAAAAAAGATCACTAAAATGAGAATCAATGTATTGTTCATCGTGACATTATCTTTTCTAGTCTACGTTGAGTCATTGCCGACGAAACCAACTCTAAACTTTGAGTCAATCTTTAATTTCGGAGATTCGTTAAGCGACACCGGAAACTTTTTAATATCCACCGGTGCTTACGTTCCGAACATAGGAAGGCCACCCTACGGACAAACCTTTTTTAACCGGTCCACCGGTCGTTGCTCCGACGGACGCCTTATCATCGACTTCATCGGTTCACTTCTTACCTCTTTAAAAAACATTATTATTACATAAAACATATGTTATATCTAATTCGATTTAATATATGATAATACTGGTGCAAAATGATACTTTTTTTTTTGGGTAAGAACGTAAATATTTCATTAAAAAGAACTCGTTTTACTTACCGGTGCAAAATACAACTTATGAGCAGAAAATAAATAATTTTGCATGCAGCTGAGGCAAGTGGACTACCATACCTTACACCGTATCTCGAGAGTGTACGGTCGAACAATACGGTGGATTTCAAGAAAGGAGCAAATTTCGCGGTGGTTGGAGCAACGGCGAACGAGTTTGACTTCTTTAAAAAAAGAGGTCTTTTAGTAACGTTAGTGACGAACAAGTCACTTGATGTTCAATTTGATTGGTTCAAGAAGTTGAAACCTTCTCTGTGCAAAACCAAACCAGGTATTAAAATTAGATATACAAGTTTAATTTGGTTTTATATGTTTTGCATAATTAATAATCTCAGTTACTTTATTTTCGCAGAATGTGAAAAATATTTCAAAAAATCTCTATTTTTGGTCGGAGAAATTGGTGGAAACGATTATAATTACCCACTTCTAGCATTGCGAAGTTTAAAACATGCAATGGATTTGGCACCATTCGTCATTGACAAAATCATCAACGTTACAAGTGTAAGTATAGGAAACATTTTGCATTAAACTTTAATATCCGTTTCATTGTGTATATATAGCAAACGATTTTTGAGTTTTGGTTTTAATTTTGAAGGCATTGATAGAAGAAGGTGCGGTAACACTGATGGTTCCAGGGAACTTTCCGATCGGTTGTTCTGCGGTTCTCTTAGAGCGGTTTAACGATAATAATAAATGGCTCTATGATTCGAGGAACCAATGCTACAAACCATTGAACAATGTGGCTAAGCTTCACAACGATATGCTCAAGAAAGGACTTGAGTCCCTAAGGCTAAAATACCCTCATGCCAAAATTATGTATGCTGATTATTACAGTTCCGCCATGCAATTTTTCAACTCACCTGCCAAATACGGTAATTTAACTTCAATATTATAACTAGTAGTGACATTTTCTTTTTCTTTTTTAGAAACAAGAACTTCAATATTGGTACAATCATTTTTATACTTTTGTTTTGTTTTTGTAATAGGTTTCACTGGAAGTGTCCTAAAGGCATGTTGTGGTGAAAAAGATGGAAGATACAATGCAAAACCAAACGTTAGGTGTGGAGAAAAGGGATCGACCACTTGCGAATATCCATCAACGTACGCAAATTGGGATGGTATCCATTTAACTGAGGCAGCCTACCGCCACATTGCAACGGGGCTCATCTCTGGCCGTTTCACTATACCTTCTTTTAGGAAAAATAAAGGGTTCACTCCAATAAGTGAACCTAAAAGCAAATGAAATAAAATTTGATTTTATCCATTATCCATATAAGAAAACTAAAAAAATGTACCATTGAATTTTATTTTTACAAAGTTATATGTCGGTTTTGGTTTATAAAAAATGATTATAGAGTTTATATTTTACAATTTACTAATGTTATATACCGGTTAGTATGTAAATGGGATTAGAGTTTAGTTTTTACAATTGAGCGAGATTATATGTCAATTTGAGTTAATAAAAGAATTAGTAGAGTTTAGTTTTTAAACAATTAGGATTAAAACTAAACTAGGTTATATGTCGATTTGAGTTAATAAAACTAAACTAAACTAATATATATGTGTGTGTGCATGCGTGCGTGCGTGCGTGCGTGCGTGCGTGCGTGTGTGTGATATTATTTATTTATTAATCCATTCGATAAACTGGATTAGATAAACTCGATTCGATCCACATACAAAATCTATTTTGAGAAAAAAATCACATTTTTTGCTACATAAATACAAATAAATCATGTTTCAAGTAAAAATATTATACAAACAAATCCCCACCAAAAACATTTGTTTGATAAATCAAATATCCACTCTTTCTGTAATAGTTAAATCTTATTCATTCAGAATAGTTGAAAATTTACAATAGAATTATTACTTTAATACACTTACCTTAAGATATATATATATATAATGAAACCTAAATTTAAGAAATTATTACTTCAAATTATAAATATACTTTAAAAGTTAATAGTAAATAAGTACTTTAGAGCATTGATAAGCGCAATGACAAATGAAATTTATCTCTACTTTGGACATTGATAAGCGCAACGACATTCGAAATTTGTCTGGTCATCGGCGAGGGCGCAACTCGCTAGCCCTTGCCTCTTCAGGATACACATCACCCCACACTCTTGAGAGCGGCACGTCTTCTTTTTAAACAGAATTTCCGAACAATCATATGGTGCTGGATTCGCATTTCCAACCACTCCTATTTATTAAACCAAATTTTATAAGTAACAAATATTATTTTCATTTAAAGAAAATGAAATTTGTTTTTCTTTAACTGCATAAGTATTTGATGTTTTGAATTGATATTACAATACAATAACATGGCATTCACACACACACACACACAAAATAGATTATTTGTAATATGTAAATACATACCGAGCACGAAAATGCTGAAGATAACTAAAATGGTGAACGAGAGTTGAATGTGCTTAGTCATTGTAGATGATACAAAGTGATTGATGGTGTTTACAAATGATAAAAGAAAGAACATAGTGTGTTATATATATAACAAGTTGTCTCAATTTCATTTTTAAACAAATCTATTATTAGCCATTTTATCTCCTTAGATTGTTATTTGGACAAACGCAAACTTCGTTTACTTCAATGGACGAGGTCAATGCAAACTCCACATTTTGTTGCTAATGTTATACTCCCTCCATCGAAGTGTTTTAATGACAAACCACTAAAATCGTAAGTCTTAATGATGAATTGTATGAAGCTCATCTCCGTGATCATCTCGGCGGCTTTGTTTCCAGCGTTGGTGGTCGGATCTCGTCCGGTGAAATGTCACAATTGCATTGACAGTGTTGGAGAAGAAAAGATCATCATGAAGAACATGAGAACAGGTTTTGAAGTGAACCGTAGGTTTCTTGAAGCGTCAAGATATATAAGCCACGATGTAATGAAGAAAAACAAACCAGCTAAACCAAGTGGTAAACCGGATCAACCGGATAACACATACCGACGAGGTTGCACTGCCGCTACAGAATGCCACCGCTTTACGAATTAATTACATAAACCATGTTTTTGTTTTGTATTGTGTAGTTAACAAAATGATTATTTCATGAAAGAACAATCTTTGTCAATATTAGTCTATGCACATTTGGTTCATGAATCTTGAGTTTTTACATATCTACAGCTACATCTTCATCATCAGTATCATCTTCTTCCCAGTCGAGGTTAAACGAATTAGCAGCATTCTTTAGCTCGGTTAAACCGGTAAGATCCTCGAGGTATGTAGGTTTGTTGATAGCTTCAAGTAAGAAACTGTTTCCTTTCTCTCGATACTCTGACACCACCTGAATATAATAAAAGTTGAAACGTTATGAGCTGCTTCGCGAGAGCTTGATTCTGTTCAAAGAAGTTATCATGTGGAAACTTACGGTTTCAGAGCAAGCAGTACAGCTTTCGGAAGCTTGCCCAAGCAGTGTGATCTGTGAGCACTGAGAAACTGAGCCTCGGATCTGATGAGGTAATATCCCGAGAGGCGAATCATCATTGTTTCCTCCATTACTTACGCTCGAATTTTCGCCTTTTGCATTGATACTGTAGTAATCATATGTAAGACGAAATGAGCCTGAGGATTGAATTTTCAATGTATTTGATTTGTAAAAGACTTACCCAAGTGGGTGTTGTAGGACTTTTACTAAGAGTTCAACAGCAAGAGCTCCTGCAATAGGAGCTAGACCTGGACGTGTAACAGTGCATTGTTGGTCTAAAGTTCGATCAGTCATTGACTGCAATAAAAGAAAAGAGCGGGTCACGACTAATCAGAAATGAACCAGAGGTAACACAAAAAAAAAAAAAAAATTAAAACCGAAGAAGCCAGGGAATTACATCCTGAGGTGCAACCACGTCGTTGCAAAAGTAACATCCAAGTCTCTGTTTGTTTGTCTTATTCATGTCAAGATTCTGCGTATCATCAGACAGGGAGATGGGGCCAGCGCCATGGCGCATTACCATGTAGCTGTCGAAACCTAAAGCTGCATTTATAGCGATCTGAAAATCAAATCAAACACCGACATATCACGCAAATTGTTACTTATACTTTTATAACCAGCAAGACAGAAAGAAAGAAACAGAGTTTAGTTACCTTATTGGCATTAGCACAAAGAAGAGAAGGTAACCACCGGCTTTCTCTTGTGTCGGTTAACAAGAACACGACATCATGAGATTCAATCAACTCGCTAAGACGTTTACAATCTGCGAGAACAGAATCCTCATCTTTACGAGAGATAGGATGTCCGGGCATCGGTATAGCCATAACAACTCCACTAGATTCCATTGCTGGAAATATCTGTTTAAGGCTTTTAACAGCAGCAACAGCTTTAAACTCGCCACAATCTTCAAAAGTGTAGAGAGATTGTCTGACTGGATTAGACATAGCTACTTTGCCATAGTCAACAAAGGTGATATTGCGGATTCCCCAATCCTAAAGAACGAAAGATAGAAAAGACTTTAATTAATCAGTGAGTTTGTAGAATTGTTTGATCTGAAACTCTCTTCGATACATACCATAAGGGTACGAGAAACTTGACAGCCCAATGTACCCGCTCCAAGAAGAAGGCATTTGATAGAGGACAAAACATTTAAGTTAAGAGACGGTAATGCTCGTACAACATTACTAGGAAAACATCTCGTGTCTTTTTTGGTGATTGGGCTGTGGTATGTAGGATGGTTAATTGCTTCAAGTATGAACCTGTTTCCTCTCTCTCGATACGCCGATATCACCTGAATACAAATGTTAAAAAACGTTATGAGCTTTGCGTGAGCTTGGTCCTGCTAGAAAAGTTTTCCATGTAGAGAATTACGGTTTCAGAGCAAGCGGTACAGCTGTCGGAAGCTTGCCCAAGCAGGGTGATCTTTGAGAACTGAGAAACTGAACCACGAATCTGATGAGGTAATATCCCGAGAGGCGAATCATCATTGTTTCCTCCATTAGTTGAGCTCGAATTGTCGCCTTTTGCATTGATACTGTAATAAACATATGCAAGACTATAAGCCTGAGCATTAGATTTTCAATGTATTCAATTTCCAAAAGACTTACCCAAGTGGGTGTTGTAGGACTCCGACTAAAAGTTCAACGGCAAGAGCTCCTGCAATAGGAGCTAGACCTGGACGTGTAACAGTGCATTGTTGGCCTAGAGTTTGATCAGTCATTGACTGCAATACAAGAAAAGAGCAGGCCACGAAAAATCAGAACTGAACCGGAATTATCACAAAACAAAAGGAAAAATCAAAACCAAAGAAGCCAGGGAATTACATCCTGAGGTGCAACCACGTCGTTACAAAAGTAACATCCAAGCCTCTGTTTGTTTGTCTTATTCATGTCAAGATTCTGCAAATCATCAGACAGGGAGGTGGGGCCAGCGCCATGGCGCATTACCATGTAGCTGTCGTAACCGAAATCTGCATTTATAGCTATCTGAAATTCAAATCAAACACCAACGTGTCAAGCAAATTGTTAGTTATACGTATATAACCAGCAAGATAGAAAGAAAGAAACAGAGTTTAATTACCTTATTGGCATTAGCACAAAGAAGAGAAGGTAACCACCGGCTTTCTCTTGTATCGGTTAACAAGAGCACGGCATCGTGAGACTCAATCAAATCGATAAGACGTCTACAATCTGCGAGAACAGAATCCTCTTCTTGGCTAGAAATTGGATGCCCAGGCATCGGTATAGCCATAATAACTCCACTAGATTCCATTGCTGGATATATCTGTTTAAGGCGTTTAACAGCAGCAACCGCTTTAAACTCGCCACAATCTTCATACGTGTAGAGAGATTGTCTGACTGGATTGGACGTAGCTACTTTACCATAGTCAACAAAGGTGATATTGCGTATTCCCCAACCCTAAAGAAAGAGAAAGATATAGAAGATTTTAATTATTCCGTGAGTTCGTAAAATTGTTTGATCTTGAACGATCTTGTATACATACCATAAGGATACGAGCAACTTCGCAACCCAATGTACCAGCACCAAGAAGAAGGCATTTGACAGAGGACAAAATGGTTAAGTTAAGAGACGGTAATGCTCGCCATGTCATTAACTTTAAGTTTAAATCAACAGCTGAAACAGCCATCCTGCGAATGGAGGTAATCAATTTCTTTAAAACCCCATTTAATTGGCTAAATCATTGACAAACAGCAAAAAGATTGTACCTTTTTGGATCCATGGAATTAGCAAGGCTAATGGATCGATGTACTTGTTTCCCTTTGTTAAACTCCCATCCCACTGAATTAGGTACAGTCTCAGCTGATTCTCCTGATGAAAGTGTAACTAAGGCTTGACCAACAAGGGAACGGTTCAAGTCAGCAAAACCACGACTCTCTCTGTAGCAGAAGAACCGAACTGTCTCAAGGTTCCATCTTGAGCGAATAAGTGCTAAGTAATTTCGAAGTGGCCAACCAGGATATTTAGGAAGGTGACATGGATCATAGAAACCGAAAAGCAACTGCAGGAAGAAACATAGATAAAGGTGAAATTTCTTTCTGGTTTTTTACATATATTAAAGACTTAGTTACACATTACCTTTTGATGATCACCTTGACACGCTTCCCAGTCTTTAATATGTCTGATACTAGCTCTCGAATCAGAAGAAACCGAAACCAAAAAGAATGGAACAGCTACAGCAAGACACAAGGATACATAACAGATACTCTCAGCTACCACTAACTGAACTTAAATAGTACATAACTACAACAAGAATGTTGAAGTACCGGTAGTTAAATCTGAGTTGCGCCAATCGTTACAAGCAGCAGATACTGATTCCGCCTCTTTAGAACTAAAATACTCTGAAGCTGGCTTTAATTCTACCAAACTTGCAGGAGGATCAAGAACAAGCCCAGGGAAGGCAACCCAATATCGAAAAATCCAGTTCTTAAGGTCTGCAAAGGAGATAACAAGGAATCTTGATAACACAGCAGGGTCCTCAAGAGCTTTCCCTGATTGAATATCATCCCAAATCTAAAATTCACCAACAAAATTGTTAGAAATCTCCATAAAAGAACAGATAAGAACCAAAACTCATAGGTAAGCTTTGTATTAACCTTCTTTGCTTCTGCTTCGAGCAGACTTTGTTTGTCAAGGTTTTTGAAGCTTTCGAGAGTATTGGTGTTATACAAAATCCCAGGAACAGGACACTTATTCCTATTGCTAGTACTAGCAGCAGATGATTCTTCATCTAAAGGCAATGACTCTGACAAAAGAGTCAAATAATTTGAGACTTTTGGATGTGAACATGGTCCATTAAAACCTGAAATTTCCAATGCCCAAAAACAAAAAGCACATTAATGATCCAAAAACAAAAACAGAGGAAACCTAAATCTGAATTGATATTAATGATCCAAAAACAGAGGATTTCAAAGTTTTCAACTTTTTTGGTTTCTCTAACCTAAACGCATAATGAGAACTTGCCCAGAAACTAATACACCAATATTAATGTAATAAAATCAATGAATTGGATTTACCGGTGATTGAAATCGGGGAATCGTCGATTCCGAGTTTATCGAGTTTCAAAGAGGAGAAGCTATGCCAGAAACCTTCCTGGACGGAACTGTTCAATGTAGCGAATTGAAGTATGGTTGGTTCTTTCTCAGCCATGGCTGATCTTATCTCTCTGAGAGATTGTAAATTTGTTATGAGAAGAGTCAATTAGTGTAAGAAGAAGAAGATGAAGAAGAAGAAGACGATGACGGAGAGAAGAGAGAAAGAGGAGTCGTGCAAGGAACAGAGTCAATTCTGGTCGGGTCGCCTTCAAATCTAAGCAAACCAAAACCGGTTTAGGATTTTAATTAAAAATTGTTTATATTGGACGGTTCAGATAATGGCAAATCGATGTCAATATATATCTCAGATAATGTCAAATCTAAAGTACTTCACAATTAGACATCTTAAACTTTTGTTTATTAGAAAACTCAAATGTTAATTTCTTATCAAATTATCATTTTAATCCAGTGGAATTTGATTATGTATATGCCTCACTATGTTGCATGAAAACGAAAACAGGTATACATAAGCGAAATATTTCAGAAACGATCGAGAAACGGTTTTTTTGTGAAATTATGATATGGATATGTTTAAAAAAAAATTAAAACCATAGTAAGAAAAAATATTTAAAACAAAAATTTAATCTAAAATATAAATACTAATTAATAGTTTAATTATAAATAAATAAAACTCTCAAATCCATAAATTAGATTTTTTATATATCATATATTCTTGTATATTTGTATTTAAATTACATAACTGTATAAAAGTAAATACTCTATATATTATAAACTAAAAGAAAATCAAAATTTGTTTATTGTGTTTCTAAATTGAAAATATAAGTTATGAAACGTGAGTTTCTATCGTGTTTTCAAAACTGAAAAATTTAAAAATATGTTTCCGTAACAAATAGTGTGTTTTCAAAAGTTTTTGTTTTCAAAACGTTTTAGAAACAAAAAGACGGACGTTAAAAAAGTTTTCATGCAACCTAGGCAAGAGTGTCATAATTGATTTGAAAGAAATGTTTCCAAAGTAACAATCTTTTTGCATCACATGATAAATTTATAGTTACAATTCCAGAAAATACATACAACAGTCTGAATACAAATTGTTTTTACATAAACTATCCAGATTATTTTTATACATAAATCCCACGTACACGCAAATACACAATTAAAAGCTAAACCGGATAACCGAACCGGTTTTGAATTTCATATAGTAGGGTAAGAAGCTTCCATAGCAAGACCACATAGTCCTTGCTTATCCTTGATATCTTTCTGAATCCTCATGTATCCACTCTCTCCCCACTTTGTTCCCCAAGAGTTCTTGATGATCCAATACTTTGATCCATTCGTAGTTTCACCGTATCCGACCGCAGTCACTGCATGATCAAGATTCGTAGTGCACTCTCCACTGAACACACCGGACGAATAGAATTGGAAAGCAAAACCACCTCCTTCAATTGCTACGCTTACTGGTTGGTGTGCCACTGCCTTCATCAGTGCGCTCTCGTCGTTAGCCGGCACATCCTCATAACCTATGATATGATGGATATGTTACCTAGACTTAATATAAACTTATTTTCACTATATTTACTTTTGGTTATATGGTCGGGTAAAAGTGAAACCTGTGATAGTAGTTGCCTTTGGACTGGTCTTTTTGGAGTTACAAGTAGCATCTTCTCCTTTGTAAGGATAATTTGATTCAGTTGTTAAGCCACCCGTCGCCTTTATGTGCGCAAACGCGGTATCCATCAAACCACCTTCGCAGCCATAATCGTTTGGGTCGCAGTCCACAAGCTGTTGTTCGGATAAAGAGATAAGTTTACCTTTCTTTATCTGAGCTGCTCCTTCAATAGCCGCAACCACTGAAAACGCCCAACAACATCCTAATCACAAAACCAAAACGTCACTCATTAGTGTCACCATCATTAATATTCTCATGTTGTATAACCCGTAACAACATATACTATCTCAATAATATGGTATGAAACAAAATAAAAACATAGCAAAATATCATAGAGTACGTTGTAAAAACATTATATGAATAAAGATTTGATATATATACCACAACTGCCTTGATCTTTGATAGGGGTCACAGCTCCTTTTGTCCTCCAGTCGATAGATGTGGGTAAAGCACCAGAAGAAACGTTTTGGTACCTAAACAACGTCGTTTTAGTTTGGCTTTGGCTAGACAAAGACGAGACTCCTTTGTAACCAGTGTGCATTGAACGGAACTCGTCATTGGTTAGATCAGCAAACTGGTTCACCGCGAGTTTGTACGTTCTTCCGGCAGGCATGCTGTTCAAGAGTTCGATACGTTCGACGTTGCTTTTGAACACAGCGTAGCGATTTTTTTGCTCTTTCATATCAGCGTAGACGCGGCCGTGCTTAGTCATCCAGTCGAAGTGCATCTTTTGCATGACGAGTTCATTGTCGAGTGGACGAGAAAGAGTGATGGAGAAACATGTTGATAAAACTAGAGAGACCAAGAAAAAGATTTGCGCTAGTTTAAAAGCCATTTTTTTGCTTTTAGGAAAGTTGTATATGATTCTTGGTTCTAGTTTGATTACTCCAAAAGGGTATTGAGATGGGGTTTTATAGTGAAAAAATATTTGGATGTAATTGGTAATGTTCACATGAAGTGACTGATCCAAATCAAAAGCATTTTTAGTTTACAAGTAATGATCTCATACTTTCATACATAACTAACTGATGGTTGATGTCTGGTTACGTAAGTTGTTTTTTTTTTTTCTTACATCAAACTGAAGCCAAGCCTTGTTCACTTCACTTTGCATGAATTTTTATATTTAGTTGCACTATGTTATCAGACTATCAGAGATATGTTTTATTTTGCGTATATGTTGTTGATTGTGTATCTAAACGTTTTATTTATTTTGATATATAGAAAAGACTTATGCTAAAGATTTTGATTTTTCTATTAGTGAACAAAAGTCACTTATAATCGTAATTAATTAGTAAACGTAGACTACGTTGTTAATTAGTAGTTACGTACAGTATGTACATAGGTACCTTTTAGGCATCATAATCACTAATCTCATCAAAAGTATGGAATCTTTTTTTTTCGTTTGTTAATTAACTAATTTGAATTCAAAGATTCCGTTCATTTACAAAGAGTACCACTCGTGCAAGCTAAAAGCTTAATTAATCAAAGCAAGAAAAAGAAGAAAAATGATTCGACAAAATCAACTAATTTGATCAAATCATTCATAGTCACACACACATACCAAGTGAACTTCATTACGCTAAGTATTCTCTTTTGTAGATAAATCAATATGATTTGCTTAAAGTTTCCTGTTCAATGATGTTTCCCACTAATTTCATCTATTTGAATCTCTCTATGAAAGTTTCTATTTCTCCTTAAAAATACAATATAATTGTATAGTTACTAGTTAGGGATAATCGAAAAAAATATATGTAATTGTCATTAGAAAACAAGAGGGATTAGGATACGTACGAAATTGCATTTTAGACTTAAATCCAAATAATATTTGGCTCAAGTGATAACGTCTAAAAGACTAAACTGAAATTTTTGTTCAAAAAGAATAAAAGACTAAATTAAAAATTGACAAATAACTGTTACAAATATAATGATTAGAAATTTGTTTTATTATATTAGTTTTCTCACAGAAAACAAAATCATATATTAATTTACACAAAATAACATAAAAATAAGTAAGACACATTCATATTCTCTTTGTTTTGCATGGAACCATGTTTTTCAGATTTTCTCGTTGTAAACCCAAACTTTCATTTCTTATAAATTTCATGTCTTGAAATGACAAAATAGAATAAAAATCACTTTCACAAATTAGAATCAACTAATTAATACAAGTATGACTCTATTTTGTTGACTTGGCGGCCCAAACCTTTCTTCTTCTGCCCTTTGCAAAACGATTAATTGTACGTCTCTCTTTCTCCTTCTTCTCTTCTTGGCCCAAATATAACTACGTAATATTGCCCCAACTAGTTCTCGATAGAACCAATCAAAAGAACCCGGTTTTGCCAAAAGATACTATGTAGTGGATGCATTTTTCTCAATTTTTGAACAAAACAAGTGAGCTTAGATTATTGAATATATGATATTAGATTATTAGCATAATATCATCTTTCTCAGTTACATGACACTCGAAAGTCTAAAGTAAAAAAAATTGTTTAGGAAAACGGAAAGATTTTATACCAATTATAAACATTATCGTTAACTTAGTCATTTACTACTAATAAAATCTTACTTTAAAAAAAATATGTTTACATAATGTTGATAAAGTATATAGGAAGGTATAAATTAAAAAGTATATAGGAAGCTAATTACACATGACACATCTAACAAGAGTACCATAACCCCTTGGTGGAGCTGAGCCTAGCTACATTAGGAGTACAGAGACACTCGTAATTCATCAAACACCTAAATTGAATGTGTGGCCTTACATGCTTTAATTGTGCAAGGACCAGACCAGCAGATAGGAATTATCATAGATTGAGAATTATGTGTTCAACACATCCACATATATTGACATACCCTTTTAGTTTTAGCAAATTTCTCAAGAAAAAACTATGATATGTTCATGATACTATTAAAGACATATATGTTAAGAGAACATCATATATGCTTTAATCAACTGTTTTTCATTAAAAGAACAAATTTAAAACTTAGAAATATTGTTTTCATTTTTCTTTTTGTACTGTCCAGTGATTTGACCGTAAATTACTAGTAATTATAGGTTCTTCTAATTCTAAGAAAAAAACACCAAAGAGAGAAAAAAGGGTGGTCAATAAACAAATTTAGAAATCAGTGCTATAATTAAGCTATAATAAACTAATCATTCTTTTGATTCTAAACGTATAGTAACTAATTTTGAAAATAAACAATCAACGATTTTACTTGTTTGTTTCAATCTTAAAATAACAATCGAGTTTCTAATATAAAACCAAACTCGGTGCGCCACGAGAATAGTTGTCCTCTTCTCAAACATATCTCAACTTGTTGTTTGAATATAAAAAAGAGATATCAAAAAGAAGAGAAGACCAAAAAATTTAAAAATCTCTAACAAAAAAAAAAAATGGCTTCCAAAGCTATCTTCTTCTCTTTCTTTATCGTCTCCGCCATCTGTTTGTCCTCCCTCGCCGGCTTCGCCGCCGCTGATGCTGATGACTCGGATCGTTTCCAGATCCAGGGATCTGTTTACTGTGACACTTGCCGTGTTCAGTTCATTACCCGTCTCAGCAAATTCCTAGAAGGTACACATATACACATTACACACATATTTACGTATATGTAAATATGTGTTTATATACATGCATGCATGGCTTTTGTACCACGTGCAACCATTGCATTTGAAAAGAAAAATATGTAAAGTTTTGATATAGTTTGAGATTACCATGCATGTATCATGTATGCGCATATATAACATGTTAGAGGATGCATGCAATGTCGTAAAGTAACTATATGAGTTTATAAATTTGAATGAGTTACGTTGTTGATGTATGCAATGTAAATAGACAACATTTTTCCAAATGTCTCGTACATCAGTTACTAAAATCTATATTGGTTAGACATGTAGTGAGTCTAATACTTATATATAACTAAATGATCTTGAGGGAGAATTTGATCCGTGATCTTGATCCACTCATCCAAATGATAAGTTCTCAATTGATTCTGAACAAACAGTTTACATTAATTTATTTTGTTTTTTTTCTTACATTTTTGTGTTTGTGTTTGTAAAAGGTGCCAAGGTGAAGTTGGAGTGCAGGAGCAGAACAAACGGAACTGTAACATTGACCAAAGAAGCCGTTACCGACAAAACCGGAAGCTACATGATGGAAGTAACCGGCGACCACGAGGAAGAGGTTTGCGAGCTCGTCTTGGTTGAATCACCAGACAGTGGTTGCAGCGACGTCAGCAAAGAGGCTTACCTACGTAACGCCGCTAAGATCAGTCTGACAGCTAATGATGGAATCGTTTCGCACGAGACACGTATCGTTAACCCTCTTGGTTTCATGGTCATGACCCCTTCAGCTGACTGTCCCGCTGCTTTCAAGGAGCTCGGTATTGTCCCTGATGTCACATTCTAAGCGAAAACATAAAGAAAGAAACACAAAAACATATGACATTTATAAGAGATTATATATTTTCTTAATTTAATTCTGTCAAGTTTCTCATTATTAAAAATGAATCTAATTTAATATCATCATTTAACTTCTTTTTTTTTATCGCGTTTTGGTTTTAATTTGATGTTTGTGTGATATTATGTTAGTCACGTACAGTTGAGGAAAATATCTAATTATAATTAGTTTATAACAAAATAATAAATTAGTGAATACATAAGTCATTTGGTTATCAAACAAGAATGAACCATTAGAGAATAACAAGTTTAGAACAGCTAACTAGAGAGGGTCATGAGTAGCCACGGTCTCCTTCTACGTCTTCCTCGTCCTCTTTTGCCTCGTCCTTTCCCGCAAGATCAATCATCGATCAAGTTGTTTGTTGTTACTACTATATATGAATTGATGTCATCATTATTTTATCGCCTTTTTGTTGATTTGATTCTTTACTGTGTCTAACTTTATAAACGAGTGATACATTGTTGTTTTGTAGTAGAAAATACACATAATTTGGTTTTACCCTGGTGACATAATTAATAGTTACAAAATAACATTAGTAACTTTGTTGTGGAACCTTGTTGAACTATTAGACTCGTATAAGCTCTTTAACTTTTGTTTCTAAGCCATTTATATGTTTTTCATTGTATATTGGTATGTTTATTGTTATTGGTAATTTGACGTTTTTCATTCGTCCCAATACATTTTCGAACCTAAACTTGTGAATTGGTCTTAACATGTTCAGTCCGACAAATTACTTTTTATCCTGGTTTTTGGTTTGCCACTTTCTTACAACACTTGAACAACTCCAAATTTGTATTTTCAATTTTTGTATGTCATCGATTACCACTACAATAGCATTTTATTAGAATTAAGATTTTAACTTAAATATAAGTATATCCGGTTGTATAAATTTATAAGCCTTTATAATCTCTTTTTCTTAATCAATCCATAGATTAAATTCGTTTTCACAAAATTAAAATGGAGAGGATAAGTTAAATTACAAGAATACGATCCACCTACATTATATATTGAAGAGAATTCATACGTACGTATGATCCCAGGTGAAACATATGGACCCATGTTCCACGTGAGTGGACTATTTTTATCTTTTAACACTTTTGGTATATAGTGGAGATAAAAAGATATTGCCCCCACTCAAGATCTTCTTTTACATATATCTTGTTTAGAGTTTGTTTCTTATATGTTTAGTATTTCAAAGGAGGTCAAGGGGATAGTAGCTAAGTGTTTATAGGTTTAATGAGAATTGGTCCTTACAAATACAACACGTTCACTACTTAGAAGATGATAAAACAAAACTAACATTAACAAGTTATGTAGTTAACAAAATTAACAAGTAATTAGATTATGACACAAGAAAGTTGGATGCGTCTCAATAGAATCCTGCATGTAAGAAAATTACTTTTTTTTTTGTTCAATTTTTAAAAAGAGATGCAACACGAGAATTTTTCGGAAGGTCACCCATCCTAATACTACTCTCGTCCAAACATGTTTAACTGCAAAATTCTGATAGGGTCCGGTATATTAATGTTGGTATGATCGCATCCAACTTGATTAACATTCAATGTTATTAATAGGAGTTTTATTGTACTTCTTATTGTAATGGCATATAGATCCTATTATACAAATGTAGACACGTTTCGTCAGATTCCAATGCGTAAAGAAACTTTAATTAACTAGATTACAATGCATATTAGTTTTTCGATAAGATTTTGACACGGTAAAGTTACATACGTTTCAAACTTTTAATAGAATATAATAATATTTTAAAAAAATTGATTAGATTTTAACATGATAAAATTAGATAATTTTAATATAATTTAACAAGTAAAAAGTTAGAATTCACTAAATTACGACATATGTTACTTAACGGATTAAAGTTAAACACATGTTATATATATATTCATTGTAGAACTTAATATAACATTAAAACAAAGTCAAAAAAAAAAAATTGTACGTGGTTCATTGAATTTGAATATTACTACATTTTAACCCGCGGTATACCGCGGGACGACATTGTTAAAATGTATTATTTTTATTAATTTTGTTTGGTATGTAAGAGTGTACAACTATATTTTGATTGTTAATTCTATGATTTAACCCGTAGAATATTATATGATAATTTATTTTTTATATAATCGTAATTTGATCAAATTAGTTAAATAAGTCTAATATTTTAAAGTAATGAAATGATATTGACATAATAGTCGTTTACATAGTATAATTTCATATTAAAATATTTTGTGAGTTATACTATAGTACACAACCCGTAAAAATATATATAATCATAATTATGTAAATTATAACTCGTTCCATCACATGAGTCTACACAATTATCAATAATACTTTAGTACATATATTTTTGTATCGTTTGAGTAATATACATCCGTTTCTAAAAATTCAAATTGCAACATATGCAAAAAAAATTATATTTTTATTATACATATGTTTATGTAATAATACAAATTTAAAAACAAATAAGATCATATAAAAATGTTGGAGAAATTTTTGATTTATGAGGGAGAGATTTTAGGAAATTTTGTTAAATGTAATAAATATTGATTTCTAATTTTGCAAATTTATTATGATTTAAGTAAAAAATTTATCTTAAACTTTTTCTATTTAATCAAATGGCAAGGTTTTAATTATGCAAATATTACAAAATAAAAGGGTAGAACACAAAAGGTACTTCAAAAATGTTAATATAGATCGGCATATGTTTACTTTTGATTTTTTACATATATTAGAGCATCTCCAACGCGAGGTTCATAAAAAAAACAGATTAAAAATAAATCAGAATGAATTAAAAATAATGAAAGAGAAAAGAGAAAAGCTCTAAAACCTCCTAGTTAAGCTACCGTTCCTTGCACTATTTGTACAGTTGGACATTTGTGAGTGGTCAAACTTAAATAAAAACTAAAATATTTATTGTTTAATTAAAATATGATTATAAATTTTTTTTTTAGAATCTCACACAAGTTCACGGTTGGTGATGCTCTTAGGTCCACCTAGGTAATTATGTCGGGTTTTTAAATTAACCAATCAAAATAAAATATAAATTTTGATATATTCGCATGATATGATTGAAACCTAGTGAATATTTTCTCATTTAAAATATAAACTTATATTTGTCTACTTATTCTGTATTTATTTTTAACTTTTTTTCCAAAAGCTATCCATATATTCCCTTATAGTGAATTTCTCAAGCTCTCTCTCTTTCTCTTACTTTTAACCCCAAAAATAATTTCATTTTCCTTTCATCATCTAGACCAAACATATCATCTAACCATGTCATCTCACAGACCACAAGATCAACCTTCTTCATCTTCAAACTCTGGTCACCACACACCACAACCGCTTCCACTGCAACTTAGCCGCTACGAATCGCAGAAACGCCGTGACTGGAACACGTTCTTACAATACCTCAAAACCCTAAACCCACCCATGGCAATCTCTATATTCGACCACACACATGTCCTAAGCTTCCTCAAATATTTAGACCAATTCGGTAAAACCAAAGTCCATAACCAAGTTTGTGTCTTCTTTGGACAACCCGATCCACCGTTGCCTTGCACGTGTCCTTTAAAGCAAGCTTGGGGAAGCTTAGATGCTTTGATAGGACGGTTAAGAGCTGCTTACGAAGAACACGGTGGTGGATCATCCGAGAACAACCCGTTTGGAAACGGGTCGATCCGAATATATTTGAGGGAAGTGAGACAGTTTCAAGCTAAGGCTCGTGGAATCCCATATAGGAAGAGAAGTAAACGAAAGAAGAAGACATACGACGTCGTTGTATAGCAAGATTAAGTTACATCTTGAAAAACATATATAGTTTCCAATATAAGGTAATCAGAAAATTTCTTCTCCTTCTTTATTTTAAATTATTTGATTTCACTCAATCATTAGACTTCAAGACTATCAAGAAACCAAAAACTAAGAAATTTACTCAATCAGTTGTTTATAACAACCCTAATGGTGGTGACTGATCACTGATATATTAAGAGGTAAATTTACCAAGATGAGAAATTATGTAGCTAGCTCTTATAATATCTGGTAAATTTACTATTCATTAGAATGATTAAGATAACACTATTTACTTCCCTACACCTTTTAATAACTTTTTTTGTTTTTAGCTTAATTAGTATTAGTGTTGTCATCCTTCAATTCAAGCCCAAATATCAAATCTGATAGTATTCATGTGTGAGTATAGTAACTGAAAAATAAACAAGTGTGGCTATATAATACTTGTCTAAACCTAATATTCTCAATCCAAAACACTAAATTAAGCACTATATTTTATGTGTGTGTATCTAGAGCTTAACTTTTACTTATTCAGAAATTAAGCATAATTATCCGCGTGTTCTGTAATTAGGCCATGTAACTTTGCTTATTTTTAAAACTCAGTGATAATCTAAGATGGCTTTGATTGATTAATGAGCACTCAGGTAAATTATTTACTCCCTACGTTTGTTGCAATTTGCAAAAAGTAGCTAGGTGTCCTATGCAAACAACTTTAAAGTTCATCAGATGCATGTAAACAATCAATTTTGAGTTCGCTGTTTTTGACTTGTGATTCATCCAAGATGAACTTTTAAAAAAACTCTTTGATCCTACTTATGATTTTTTTCCACGATGGTAGAAGTCTAGAAGATATAGTTTGGTCATGTTTATGCAAATAGTATTGCGTTAGTTATAAGTGTTCTTATGTTTTCGTAATTGTTTTTGAAGATATATCGAGGAGAGTATTAAGAGGAGTAAAAAGAGGGTAGATGAACTCGATCAGCACTGGCCACTGGGACACTCCTGTCTCACAGTCTCCAAGTTCTTGGACACAGTTATGAAACCATGAATTAATAAAGCACGGTTAATTATTGATCTAAGCCAAATATATATGTAGTACGATCATGTACGTAGTCATTATCCCATATACAACATGCATTTCAAAACAATATATAACCTGTAGATGGATTCCGGCCGGTATGCAAAATGAATGTGAGATTGTGATTGAGATTTTGCTTCTTTTGCCGGTCTATATAAAAGTTGCTATCTCAATAAAAAAATACAAATACAATACATTGCATATGGTTAATTACAAGGGTTATATATGCATGAAAAGTGTTTAGAAAGGTGTATAAAGTCTTATCGAAATTTCGTCCTAAATTGGCTAAGAACCCACATGCATTTTCTGTAAGTAGTAATCTCTTGTCTACTATTGTTTGTGGTCAAAATGTGTTACAATACATTTCATATGATTTATTACAAGTGCTAGATATATAAGTATTGTTTGGGTCAAAATGTGTTATAATACATTTCGTATAATTTATTACAAGTGTTAGATATACATAAACTAATTTAACCTTTTAGTTGTTACACAAAAAAACATTTTACCTTTGACAAAAAAAAAAAAAAGACATTTTACCAAAAAAAGAAGTTTTAGACAAAACCTAGTTTGGGCTTAAAATGGATCAAAAAATTTTGGGCTCTTTGGCCTTTTTCTAAACATTACCGTTAGATTAGGTTTTGAACATTTCTAAACTTACCGTTAGATTAAGTTTTTGAACATCTTTGTTATATGTTTCTTTTTCGTTTTGTCAATTTGTTTTTTCTTCCTTTTAGCATCTGTCAACTATATATATTTGTTTCTTATAATACAATATAAATGTGTGATTACTAAGTGTGATTCGTGTGAACTAACGTGGAACCACTTTTTGCCACAGTCTATTTCATAACCTTCCAAACTTAACCGCAATACATTCTTCGTTACAATGACGTTACAGAGCAAATTGTTCCTTATAATTTTGTATAAAACTATTACCATTGATAGTCATATAAACAAATAGTGTAGCAAAAGAGATAGTCATCATATGTTACACTGTTTGACACTTAAGTATTTTTGTTTTCTATGTGCATGTATAATTGTATATTGCAATATACTATTAATCTATTCGAATGTTAAGATTTCATATATTACTAATTATGCTTTTATAGTTTCATAAATTTAATATTTCTTTCAGTCGGCCTTGTTCTAAAGATTTTTCTAATATCTTTGTCGACCTATAGATATTTCATTCTCATATATATAAATACTAAAACGTACCACTAGAAAAATTTGAAGACAAGAACCACAACGGTCGGTAGAGAAAGCAAAAATTTGTGAAACACAAAACAAACAATAATGAAAACATCTCATGTATGCGGTTCGACATTAGTACAAACTATCAATGCTCCATTACCTCTAGTATGGTCAGTCCTACGACGTTTTGATAACCCGAAAACATATAAACAATTCGTGAGAACGTGCGCTCTACGTTCCGGCGATGGAGGAGAAGGCTCTGTCCGTGAAGTCACGTTGGTTTCCGATCTGCCGGCGAGTTTCAGCCTAGAAAGGTTAGATGAACTTGACGATGAGTCTCATGTGATGGTGATTAGCATTATTGGTGGTGACCATCGTTTGATTAATTACCGGTCGGAAACGACTGCGTTTGTGGCGGTCGAGGAGGAGGAGAAAACGGTGGTGGTGGAGAGCTATGTGGTCGACGTGCCGGAAGGAAATACTAAGGAGGAAACGATGTTGTTTGCTGATACTATCGTTGGGTGTAATCTTAGGTCATTGGCTAAGTTATCGGAGAAGATGGTGCATGGTTCACTTTTAGAGTTTTAACTTTGAAGGATTCAAAACTCATGAGTTTTATTTCATGAGGTTTTCTATAGTAACTAGCAAAAACCCCTTATTATACGAAGAATAATGTAGGTATTTTTTAAAAAACATGTATTTCGCGTTATGTTCAAGTTTATGTGTTCTTTTTTCTTTCTTTTTTTCTTTTTTTTTGAAACCAAGTTTATGTGTTTTATATGATGGGAAAATATGGGATAATAGAATAATTGAATTATCAAATAGTGAAATGAAGAACGACTGTATAAGTTGACAAAAAAAAAAAAGAACGACTGTATAAATGAGAAAAAGGTCGAAAGACTATAATTTTAAAAATAGTTGTAGTTTTAACATATATTGAACAAAATTTTAGCGTTTTATCATTTTGTTCAAATTTTTGTGACCACATAGCTGTTACACCGTTCGATCCTATTATATTCAATAGAGTTACGTTTTAGAAATGTGACTACATAGCCGTTATACCGTTCGATCCTGTTACATACTACGGTAAAATCTCTATAAATTAATAATGTTGGGACCATGGAAATCTATTAATTTATAAAGATACTAAATTATCGATAAATTAATAATTATTAATTTATAGAGAAATATTTCTAATTTGAAAAATATTTTCAAAACAATATTTAAAAGTAAGATTTAATCATGATAATTAGTATTTTATATATTCAATTACAAATAAAATAAGAATTATTATGTATTAAAAGAAAATGCTAACTATTTTTCATATAGTAAAATATTAGAAATAAAATCTAACAAGAACTAATGTGTCTATATATACATATATGGTATTTCCTTATACATATTTAATCATATTAAGTTGAATAAATTAACGTTTACAATTACATGATCTTGAAACTATTAGCGCCTAATTGAAACAAGAAACACATTTAGACTAAACGAATGGAATTAAGAAATTATCGTTTATATAATGTCCTAGCTTGACTAAGTGTGACGCCAAGAAGATTGCATAGCATTGCTTTTTTGTTTTTTGTTTTTGTTTTTTACTAAACAATTGCATAGCATTGCTCGTAACACAGTCGTGTATATATATAGAAAATAAGAATTGGTTCCCCTTCTTCTATCTTCAAATTCTACCAAGTTAAAGCCTTAAACTCAATGTAAAAAAAAGAAAAGCCTTAACCTCGTGAAGATTTGAAAATGTGAGATTGCAATTCTGAGATTCTCTAACCAAAACTAAATCGAATGTTTAAGAAACAAAAATTGAAGTTGTATTTTGTTACTTATCAGAATTTTAGGTGATGGAAAGATGAACCACATACGCATTCCGGTTCGATAAATGTTGTTACCCTCCTAAGAAAAAAGTGATGCTATTTTGGGCTTAAACTGGATCTTTGAATTTTGAAATGTAGGTTAGTTTGAGCCTGTTCTAAACTTGCCTTTTTAGGTTCATCTCTGTTCTTTCTTTTTGTTCTCAACTTTTTTTTTTTTACAATATAAATGTGTGATAAATAAGTGTGATTCGTATGAACAAAATTGACTACGTGTATTCATTTTAAGCCACTAGTTCTAACACATTCCATGTCATAAACCTCCAAATTTAACCGCATTACATTCCTCATTACAATGACGTTACGAAACCAATAATCATAATGTTTACAAATTACAATGTATTGCTATAAATATAATTTATGGACAAATATAAATATATATATATATAGCCACCATATGCTACACTATTTGAGTTATAATCAATCTTTAATTTTATATAAGAATTTTGTTTTATGTGCATATTACAATGTACTTAGTCCAAAGCCTTAATTTACTTTTTATTATTCTCCATTTATTATATACATATCACTAAAGCTTTGTTTGATATTATGAAATTACTTCATGATTCTCCGAAAACACCAAAAGAGAACAGCTCATATTGTTGTCGGCATTGTTTTGAGTACTCTAGATATTTCTCATATAAAAACTTAAAACAATAATGGAAGGTTCATAAAGATTTGAAGATATTATCCAAGACAACGGTCGATAAAAAGGACAATGGATCGTAAGTGCGGTTCCATAACCAGAAAACACAAAATGGAAACTTCTCATGAACATCATCATAAGTGCGGTTCCACACTAGTACAAACTATAGATGCTCCACTATCTCTAGTTTGGTCAATACTACGTCGGTTTGATAACCCTCAAGCCTATAAACAATTCGTGAAAACGTGCAATCTAAGCTCCGGAGATGGAGGAGAAGGCTCCGTCCGTGAAGTGACGGTGGTTTCCGGTCTTCCCGCGGGTTTTAGTCAAGAAAGATTAGATGAACTTGACGATGAGTCTCATGTGATGGTGATTAGTATCATTGGTGGTGATCATCGTTTGGTTAATTACCGTTCGAAAACGACGGCGTTTGTGGCGGCTGAGGAGGAGGAGAAGACGGTGGTCGTGGAGAGTTATGTGGTGGATGTGCCGGACGGAAATAGTGAGGAGGAAACGACGTCTTTTGCTGATACCATCGTTGGGTTTAATCTTAAGTCATTGGCTAAGCTCTCGGAAAAGATGGTCGCTCGTCTAAATTTGTAATTTTTAGAATATAGTTTTAGTGTTTTAAAGTATTAAGTTAGCAACTACTATAGCAATAGTCATGTTCACGTATATGCATGATATATTTTATATATTGTGTGGAGTATGTGTTAGTATGTTAGGTTTGTTCTTTTATTTCAATTTTTTAATTCTCTTGCACTCGAACTTTTGTAATATTGTAAAATTCTAAATAAAATGTACAAGTACTATAATTGTTTTTTTTTTTTTGGTCAAAACATTATATATAACAACATTATTATATATCAGTTTTCAAGATAAAAAAAACATGTATCAAGTATGTAATTTTGGTATAGTAGAAATAAATTATTTGGTGGGATCAGAGCTTTTGTATGAATGACAATAATATAAAATGGATCTTGCACTATAGTTTTACCCTGTCCTTTTCACGTCCGCAAATTTAGGGTTTAAATATTATCCGGTTGATGAAACATGTCCAAAATGTGAACGTCAATACATTAAATGTAGAGCTATGTGCATGGCTATTTTCTTCTTCTTTTGATCCAAGGGTTCTCTTTTATGTTTAGTGGGTATGCCAGAGATTACATTTAAGATACGACGTTTAAATATACACATCTTTTAGTTATTGTGTTTGTGTACGGTGAATTTGAAGTTCTAAAGATTAAAAGAAAAACATGGTATTTATGTTAAGGGATTAAAAATTGTGAATTATTTTGCTACAAATATGTTTCTGTGAGTGAATCTTTTATCGCAAATTTGTGAGGGGTTTGCACGTCAATTTAATGTTATACCAAATCATTCGATATGGTATAACCAATAATAAACCAAAAATTTTGTATTATGGGTTTTGATACGAGGATTGAAGTTGCGATATGGGACTGAGGTTTAGAACTTTGAAAATAGGTAGAAAGTGGAGTTTAACTCTTATTTTAAATGGACTGAGATCGAGATTAAAAATATGTGTGACTGTAATGCTATATGAAAATTAATGGGGGGACACATATCGATTTTCGAATTCGGTGTTTACCATAGTGAACAAAGTAGTTTATCGCTAAACATTTTTTTTCAAAAATGCTTTCTTTGTAATCTTCTAAGAAAGTGTTGAAAAATGATGTAATCTAGAAAACAATACTTTCTTTCCTTTTGAGTATACATGTTTTAAATAATCCATTAAAACCTTGGTCCTTTTTTTTTTTCTACATAAGAAACAAAATTGCCGCTGGTGAATTTAATGAAACATTTACATACACTTTTGAATAGTTTGGTAGTTCATAAATTCAAATAAATGACAATATTAATAATTTGTTATCTGCTGGCCAAACCAATAATAATAATCACAAATTCACAATAATAATTTGTTATCTTCTTCACCTTGTTTCGATGCACCCAAGGTCCACAATATTGATTACAAGAAGGTACGCATTGCAATTTTTTGGGATTTTTTTTCTCTTTCTTTTACATCTTTTGGAAATATATTTTGATGTATTTAAAATAAACCATAACGTGCTGTTTAATTTTTTTCTACCTTTCAAATAGTGCTCACGAAATAAACAACAAATAATGTTTAATCTACACTATATGAAAAGAAAATGAAATAAATAATGATTGGAGATGAATAAATATAGCATGGCGTGACATTTATGCTATAAATAGAATTATCAAAAACGTTGCGTGGTCCAGAAAATGACGAAAGCATGTGTTTACATTGCTTATGAGTTGGTCTATCTAGTCAAGAATGAAAATGACTTACAAATTTTTCTGAATTTTTTTTAGGTTATTTAGATACGATTTATCCAAATATTCATAAAACTTAAGTATCTGGATCTTATTAACTTCACAATTTTTTTTATATTTTTTCACTTGAAATTATACACTTGACACTTCAGAACATATTGGATCGAATAAATCAGATTAATATATTTGTAATGGGTGAAATTTTATTACTGGCATTTTCAGTAGATTCCCTAACTATGAGTAATGTTGTTCCTGGATCCGACAAAATTAATATAGCCCACTGTGACCGACTAAATTGTTGTCTTTTGAATTTTTTCACTATAATTACTTATCATCGGATCCATCCGTTAACTCAAAACGAAACGAAAAAATGATATTTATTTATAGTAAAATAAAATTTATAGAATTCAAATTTCTTTTTTAAAATAATTAAAGAGGTTTTGTGTCGAAACCTATACATTTTCTCATGTTCGAAACTAAAGGATGTTATATAGTTTCGTCTCTTCGAATTTTATATGAAGAACATAAGAATAAAACAAATTTACGTCAGGCTAGAGTAACGAGTGTGTACCACAGGAAGAACATTATCTTCTATAGTAAAAGTACAATTATGCAAATTAAAATGTGTTACAATACAAATCAGAATCAGTGTTCTTTTATTATATTACTAGAGGAACATTATCTTAAGCAAAACTGTTATTCACGTTAGACAAAAACATATTTGTTTCGGAATATTATGATCAAAATAATGTCGTTTACTATAAAACGAATATTTCATTTCCAATGTTTCAAATTTCAATCACCCTTAACACTATTAGTTTCTTAATTAATATTTTCTCAATGGAGTTGTTCACGAGAATCACAAAACACACATAATAGTCCAACAACAAACGTTCGAATTTGTTCTTATCGAAATCTATATTTTTTCATAATTGTTTTTAAGATGTGATTATCAAAAAAGATATACATAGTATAGTAACTAAATTATTTTATATTTTTAGTTCAAATATTATATATTTTACTGTTAAATTTTGTTATAAAACCATTTTTCATGTCAATCAAAAACTGGAATTAACCTGCCATAGAGACATTTAATAATTTTTTAATTGACTTTTCTTTAGTTTCCATATAATTTCTGTAAATACTTTTCTTCTTTTCTTCCTATTAAATGGTGCTATTTCTTTTATAGTAACAGTATCTAGCAGAGCAGAAGACATCACTAACTCTCATGATTCTGTTTTCTTATTTTTTATTCATTCATTTTACACTTTCTTGATTCTCAACACTTTTCTTTAAATGGCTCTTGAAAGGAATTTATCTGAAGTAACAATGGAGGAGCAAAAACTAAACTTTGATGCTCCATTCCTATCCGTGAGGCGGATTCCGAGTAAACCAGAGGATCTAAGTGAATCATACAACACCGAGGAGAAGAAGACGACGAGGAGGAGGAGAAAAGTCCAAGATTTGTGTGATGAAACAGAGCATCGAACTCTGATTCGGTTATTACAAGACCAGAGTTTCGAGCATGTAATGGAACCATCTTCAGTTCCTTTTACTTGGGAACAGTCACCTGGCAAGCCAAAAGATCAGCAGCATACAGTAATCGAAGAATTTGACCTAATCAAATCTTTGGAGATGGTTTCTTCAACCGCAAGTTTCTCTGTCAGTTCAAATGGAGTCAGTGACTTCGACAAGTGTGGAGATGGAGACAGATCGGGAAACGTATCAAGAGATGACGTCATTCTTGAATACCGTGATCTCATCATGTCGAGGTTTTTACCAGCTGCGGAAGCATTCGCCATGAAAAAGAAGAAAGAAGCTTCTCGTTTCAAAGAGGAGAGGAAGAAGAAACAGAACATTGCTCTACAGAGAGTCTCTATGGCAATTAATCAAGATTTGAACAACGATGATGATGAGGATGAACATAATGAAGATATTGATGCAACAGTTTACTCAAATGATCCCAAGAAAGCTCAATTAGGGTTCTCGCCATGGTTATGTTCCAAGAACTCAGTAGATGTTCTTAACCCGGTTCTCTCTCGGATCAAGACATGTCAGGATATTGGAGTAAATTCGAGGAATGTCATAAACCCGAAACCGCTAGATTCTGTTTACAAAACCAAGTCAGCATCACCAAGAATCTTGAAATCAAACCAGGTTATGAATAGTAAGTCTCAAGAAATCTATGCACCACCAAGATTTTCGAAAGAGACTCCCAAAATTTCTCTACCAAAATCCGGAGAAACACTCCGAATCCCGGAGAATCGTTCGAGGTTTGAAGGAACAAGCGATCAGAAACAGAGACAAGAAATTAGGTTTCTTGTGGAAGAAGTAAAGAGAAGGAGCAACAGAAACAAAAACAGGGCACAGAATCTCTCTATTCCTCAACCTCCATTGCCTAAAACTCCTACGGAGTCATGGCTTTGCCGGACAGTTCCAAGAAGCTCAGCCGCCTCCTCCGTCGTCTCCGGTCAAGCCGCCCGTTTCAGGAAGACTAATTCTCAGTCTCTAAAATGGGAGACGATTGTGAAAAGATCGTATAAACACAATGATCGTGTTGGCTACTCAGAGGTATGTATCAACCGGACATAAGTATAAGAATTATCTTAAGAATCTTTGTCTTAATATTTGGATTATGTGCATTTGTGTGCAGGACCTTATTATTGTTCATCCCTCTCGTCAACGCAAATCCTAAACCGGAATCTTCTCTTCTCTATACCTGTATTCGTTTTTTCCGGTACAGTAGAATTTAGTGTCATACGTTTGCCTTGTGTTGTATTATACTATTGTGGATTTGTGGTATTGTAGATAATGATGCCGGATAAAATCCGGATTTGGTGTCGGACCGGATCGGTTTAATTAGGTTGGAAATATATAGCCACATTATTGTTCAATCCGAACAATTTTAGGAATTGTATTGATCCAAATTTTCTTGTATGAAGAAACTGTATTTGTTCAAACATTTGAATGAATTTCGTTTACATAATTTCATGTTAATTAATTATATATAATCTATCTTAACATTTTTGAAGTACATTTTGTACTAAAATATAATTTGGATTATAACTTTTTATTTTTTTATTATTTACATAATCAAACCCTTGCCATTTAAATAAATAGCAAAACTTAAAAGTAACTTTTGTAATTAACTCACAAGCAAATCGCAAAAATGGAAACAAATATTTATTACATCAAAATGTTTTCCTAAACTCTCTCTTTAATAAATCAAATTTCTCTCCAATATATTTATATAATCTTATTTGTTTTTAATTTATATTATTACATAAAATAAATTTATAATAAAAATAGAAATTTTTTCCACACATTTTGCAGTTTAAATTTTAGAAAACGGACGCATATATATAACTCAATCGATATAGGAAAAAATATACAGTAAAACCTCTATAAATTAATACTCGATAAATTAATAATCTCTATAAATTAATAAATTTCTCCGGTCCCAAGCTGAGACCAGTGTAATTTTAGACATATTTCGATAAAATAATAAGATAATAATTTTTTTAAAAATCCTTTGTAAATATATGGTCCCAATAATATTATAAATTAATAATTATGTAAAATTTTCAAAATATATGTATATATAGACACATTAGTTTTTGTTAGAGTTTATTTCTAATATTTTACTATATCAAAAATTGTTAGCATTCTCTTTCAAGACATAATAATTATTATTTTCTTTGTAATTGATTATATTAAATACTAATTATCATGATTAAATCTCATTTTTAAATATTTTTCTGAAAAAACTTTCAAATTAGGTAAATCTCTCTATAAATTAATAATTATTAATTTATCGATAAATTAATACCTCTATAAATTAATAGATTTTCATGGTCCCAACATTATTAATTTATAGAGGTTTTACTGTATGTACAACGTCTACATAAAGTATAAAATTTTAGATTATAGTTCAAACCATTATAAATACGACTAATATGTTCACCACTACAAATGAACATGAACTTTGATTTCTCAGGTATCCAAATTAAAAATTTTGTTCAGTTTAATATGGTTCCTTATTTAAGAGAAATAAAACTTTTAAAAGGTTTCAAAATATTATCAATTTTTTTTTTAAATTTGAAAGTATTATAAATATTAAAACTTTTAAAAGCTGAAAATTATAATATTTAATTTAAGTTTTATAGAATATTTAAAATATTAAAAAATTGAACTCTACAAAATTTTAAAGTATTATTAATATTTGAACTCTAAAAATATAATAAAATTGTACGTAAATATGATTGAACGGGTTTGAGTATACATAAATATGATTATATTTTTTATTACGGATTGTCTATATTTAAAATCTTTTACGGGTTAAGTTAAAATAAAAATTTTTATTTACAAGAAAATTGTCTCGGGTTGACCATATATATCTATGAATCTACTTATAATATAAATTCAAAAAATTATATAAAATTAAAATAAAATACACCCTTATAAAACTAGACTATATATACCAATTACGAAGATGATCAACCAAACAAATATATCAAGTTTTGGACCCGTGTTATACCACGGGGTATATCCTAGTTATAAAGATTATAATCTTATTGATTGTAATAATATTTACCTATAAAAAAATCGACTAGTGGTTTACAAATATAAGTAAAACACCCTTTTGCTTTTGGAATTTGAAGGATTATTTTGTGATTTTCTTTTGTATTTTTATAATGATTTTAGTTTGGTAACAATTATATACGTTATATATTTTGGATTTTTCCAAAAATCGCCATATACATGCATCATAAACAAGTCGATAATAAATAATCAAGCCTCTTTCAACAAGTGTTTACATGCACTTTGTTTAGAAGTACAATAAATTATTTAAATCTTATCTAATACTTAGTTTGCCTAAAAAAAAATCTTATCTAATACTTCAATGGTGAGTTTTAATCTCACTTTGATGTCAATGATTTTTTAATAAAAAATCAAAAACATTTCTACTCTTATATTTGTTATCAAATTGTCAACTATTATACCAAATGATTCCAATTTAGTAACTTGGAGAGGTTTTTACTCTTCTCAAGGTCTTGAGAGCTTAAAATTGTTTATACATATTTTTATTGGGAAAAAAGCCGAAAAATACGCCATTTATTTTTTATTTGGACGTTTAATACCTCATCTTTTTTGGTTGCAACAAAAATACTTCGTTTATTTTATGATGTCATAAAAAATCTTTGTTTATATAATGGTTAGAAAATTCATATCAACGATTTAACAGTTGTTAACGCCGTTAGAAAATTATATAACAGAGTTAAATTTTAACTTTAGATGTTTTAATCTATATATAATATGGTGTTCAAGTCATTGTTGATGTACTACTGTGGTCTGATGGCAAAACGTGTTATTTGTTGAGGAGGGTTTTTGGGTTCGAATCCGGCTAACAACACTGAATTTTTTTTTTTTTTTTTTAATAATCTTCTTCTTCTTCTCCTTCAACCGAACTGTATATGCTTCTTACCTTTTTCCAGTGAACTTCTTAATCTCAGATATCTACCACGCTTCATCTCATTGTCTGGTTTGATCTCTTCTTCCTTGTTCTCTAGATCTAGATGTGGCAATAAGATCTGAGATCTGTGAAGATGCAAGGAAAGCTTTATCGACGACTTAAGGGTTCTTCCGCATAGGTCACAAGGACAATCAAATCGAACCTACAAACGCTAATCCCTGACGTGAACTGTTGCATTCGGTAGTAACAACAATTCAAAACAACAAATTGATTCGATTCAATCGAAGAAGAAGCAGATTAAGAAAAAAAAACAAAAAAGGAAAATAAATTTAACTAGTTATCAGGTGGAATCGAACCCACCAACCCCCTTTCACAAAAGTCACGTTTTGCCATCTGACCAAAATCATTATTGGCTATTAAATGATACCAATAGTTTATATACTTTTAAACATCTGAAGTTAAAATTTAACTCTGTTATATAATTTTGTAACGGCGTTAACAACTGTTAAATCGTTGGTATGAATTCTCTAACCATTATATAAACAAAGATTTTTTATGACAACATAAAATAAACAAAGTATTTTTGTTCCAACCAAAAAAGATGAGGTATTAAACGTCCAAATAAAAAATAAATGGCGTATTTTTTGGCTTTTTTCCTTATTTTTATTTTTATTTTTTAAAATTGTCCTAAAAATTCACAATGGTTATTCATTTGCTACTTTCTTATGTGTTTTTTTCTCTGAAACATGAATCCTTACGTTTCTTGATCAATAGCAAAACAAATAAGATAATAATAATTAATAGTCATTTCAAAACATCGCAAAACAATTATATCCCAGAACAATCAATATTGGAACTATCTTCTCTTGATATCCTAATGTATCTGAACAAATCAATATTGGAACTATCTTCTCTTGATGTCCTAATGTATCTGAAGTTTTCTTTTCTTGCTATCCTAATGTATCCAACACCAATGTTTTAACACCATTGCAATCGTGTAGTTCAAACATCTTTAATGACTAATGCGTAATAAATATTTGCTCCTTTTTTTCTTTTCATTTTCATGATTTAAATACACAACTATAGTTTGAATGTTATCATAACTGTCAACAAAACTTTGAATGTTATATTAACTATCATAATAAGAGTAACAATAAACTTTGAATAATGATGCATTCATTGTAAAAAGATTTTCACATTCATTCAAAAAAATATAAATAATAATAATCTTTGAGATACCGGCATTATTTTTTTCTATTATATATAACACTTATTAATTCAAATAAAATTAGATGCATAAAACAAAACTAAATTTATTTATTATAACCTGACAATTCCACAAGTTCAAAAAAAATTCTTAGTTATTTATTTTTTTGGTTACTTGTTTTCATTAAAATAGCATTAGTATCAACATGAATTACCAATATTTTTATCTAAGGAATTGAATCAACTGATTCAAATATTTGAAAGGAGAAACGGGAAAGCATCCACACATTTAAAACGAGGAGTTGTTTTTTTATAAATGAAATTATTTGGTTAACTAAATTTTCCATATGATCATAGACTCATAGTATGTATATCTAGTATGATTATTTACAAATCTCTTACAAATTTTTGGTTTATTAAACTAGCGATTTACAAATGTCATCAAACCAAGATGTGAATAATTGTATAGATGTTTTACTGGACTAGGCCTCTACTGGATGTTAAGGCCCAACTAAGAATACTTCATATAAGATACTCGTTATGATTCTTAATTAAAAGCCCAACAACTACCAACAATTTCATTTTTTTTTTCTTTTTTTTTTGTCATCGACCAACAATTTCATTTATAATCATCATATTAGATGAAGCATCAAACTCTTACTAACATATGGAGAAAATAATTAAGGTTGACTTACAAAATTAAAATATAATTAACTATATAGTAGTGGGCGACATGTAAGTAAGAAGCACATGATCTTGAATTATTTAAAATTAAATCCCATGTAAACTACACTTATTCTATATGCCACGTCACTAAACACTGGACCGTTGATCATAACACATATAACTTATTTAATAATCCAACGGTCCTATGAGCAAAGTTGGCACCATAGTCTCAGGTCAACTCTGTTTTCTTTTAAAAAAATTATTATTTGACTAATCTTTCGCGCCATATAATATTATGTTCGATACGTTATTTAGTTTTGAATTATTAATACGAATACAAAAAATATTCTATAATTATGGAAAATCTAAAGGAAGTTAATAGGATACTCATTGATAGGAAATTTATAATTAAAAAAAAAATTAACAGAGACAGTTTTGTGAGGTGAAAATTGTTGAAAAAGAATTGAAAAAAAAATAGGAAAGAAAAAAAAAAGATAGAGAGAGAGAGAGAGAGAGGAAGAAAAAGGAAAGAGAGAGGAAGGAGAGAGAACCCACCACCCTTTGGCCCTGGAGAGACCAAAGATGGTCGAAGAGAGAAAACTCTGAGATCATCGTCTTCATCGATCATCTTCTTCATCTTCATCATCCTGCAAACAAAACAAAACAAAGGGCAAGTTCAACATTATATCAGAAAAAAAACTTAATATTCGTTTTTTAAAACAATAAAATTCTGTTTTTTTTATTTTATTTTTAAATCATTTTCTATTTTTCTGGGGATTTTTTTTTGTTTTTTTTTTTGTTTTTCATTTCTGAAACCCTACCCAATTCTTGGTGAAGAAGTTTCTTCTTTTAAAGGTAATTTTTTTTATATACCTAATTTGCAATGTTCTTCACATTGCTTCTTCAAGAGGGTTATTAATATTCTCTTTGTTTTATATTTGTTGTTAATGTTTTGTTTGTTTCTTGTTTGGTATTTTTTTTTTCTTTTTTGCAGGATTAACGAGAAGAAGAGAAAAAAAAAAAAAGAGAGAGTTGTTTGACTCTTTAGGAATTTTTAGGGTTTTATGATTTTTTTTTTTTTGCAAAACTGGAAACAATGAGAAACCCTGATTGTTCAATGATCATCGTGAAGATTCTGTAAAAGTTTGTATTTTTTTTTATAATTCGTTTCATTTTTAGGAAAAATCTGGCGATTTTGTATAGCTAAAATGGGTTGTCGATGGAATCCAATTGGGTTCCAATTCTCTTGCTTCATGTTCTTCATCATTACCCTTCAATCTCGTCCCTCCTTGTCCCTCAAATCTGAAGGTGTATATACAAGAATGTTTTATTTCTCATTAGATCATTTGTATGTAAATCAATGTTGTTGAGTTCTTGTTGTGTCATGTGGTTTCAATGTAGGTTTTGTATTGTTGAAGTTCCGGGCAAGAGTTGATTCTGATCCTCATGGAACTCTTGCAACTTGGAATGTTTCTAATGGTCTTGATCATTTCTGTTCTTGGTTTGGTGTTACGTGTGTCGACAACAAAGTGCATATGCTGTAAGTTTTGTAATTTTAAGAGTTTCTTTGTGACTTCTTTGTGATTCTTGTTCTGATGATGACATTGTTGTTGGTTCTGTTTTGTAGGAATCTTAGTGGTTGTTCGTTGGAAGGAACTTTAGCTCCTGAGCTAAGTCAATTGAGTGAATTAAGATCTCTGTAAGGATCTTCTTTACTAATCTCTGATCTTTTCCTCTGTTTCTTGAAAATTAAAAACTTACTTTGTGTTGTAGTATACTATCCAAGAACAATCTCTCTGGTGATATTCCAAAGGAGTTTGCGAGCTTTGCGAAATTAGAGTTCTTGGATTTACGAGATAACAAGTTAAGCGGCGTTGTTCCATCCGAGCTAAACAAAGTCTTGACACCGGAAAACTTGTGAGTTGATTAAAAGGCTTGTGATGTTTTTTGACCTAAACCAAATCAAACGTGTTGATAAAGAAAATGTTCTGTTTCTTGGTGGATTCTTTAGGTTGCTTTCTGGTAACGAATTCGCGGGTTTTATGACTATAAAGTTTCTGAGACTTCAATCGCTATATAAAGTCCAGTTGATGAACAAGAACCAAGATCTGTCTTCGCTTTCCGCTGATGTCCTCGACTGTGTAAATAGAAAACTTGGATACTGGTAACCAAACTTTTGTAGTTATAATACTTGTGTTGAGATGGAGAAATATATGCTTTCAACTGACTTGTGTTTTAAAAACTGTATTGACAGTACTGTTTCAAGGAGAAGTCTAATAAGAACAAACAAGGCAAAGGCTTTTGTATTGCGGATCAAAGCAACTACAAGACGTTACATGTAAGCATTTTTTCCTGTAATATGAAAATTTTCTCAATCCTCTTGGTTTGATTTGTATCTTCCAATCCTCAAGTGTTACTTATTGTCTACGTTTATGTCTCTTCAGGGTGCGTAGAGAATCTCGTGGGATTAATTATGTCTCGAAGTATCAACCAAGTAAGGCTAAAAGATGAATGAAACTTCTGCAATTGGAAACACTAGAAACTAAATCTTCTTTTGTTGCTGTTGCAGGTTATTCAGAGAACGAAACTAGTATCTTCAAAAGGCGTGAGTTACTCGAGGGAACAAGTAATTTAGCGGCAATGCCAGCCCCTGATGCTCCTAGTCCTTCTCAAGAGATTGTAACCATAGTGATTCCTCGAAGCAGTGGGTCTTTTCCCGCGTTAGCTAATGCGAAGAAGAGAATACCTCCGTTGATCCCTCCTTCTTCTTCTCCTCCTTCTCCTACTAACAACACGTCTATTGATCCACCGAGAAAATTTGAAGAGAAATCAAAAGGGTTTAAAGACATTTGGTTGTATGTTGTTATTGGTTTTTCTGCTTTCGTAGCGATGCTGATAATAGTAGCGGTTATCTTCTTCTGCCGGAAAAGAGCTGTGAAGAGTATAGGTCCATGGAAGACTGGTTTGAGTGGACAGTTGCAGAAAGCTTTTGTTACCGGTAAAAAGAAGTTGTTTAAAGCAAACTCATTTTTGCTCTGTTTTTTTTAGGTTTAACTTAATGTGAGAAAATGTTTTCAGGTGTACCTAAGCTAAACCGGTCTGAACTAGAAACTGCTTGTGAAGATTTCAGTAATATCATTGAAGCATTTGATGGTTACACTGTCTATAAAGGAACTTTGTCAAGTGGTGTTGAGATTGCGGTTGCTTCAACCGCGATTTTGGAAACGAGAGAATGGACAAGAGCTATGGAAATGACTTATCGCAGAAGGGTAATCAAAAGAAACAGAGTTTTCTTTTTCTCACCTCTTTTACCAAGAATCTTGACTGATGTTTGGAGAGCTTTAACTTATTTGCAGATTGATACAATGTCAAGAGTCAACCATAAGAACTTTGTGAATCTAATAGGATACTGCGAAGAAGATGAACCGTTTAATAGGATGATGGTTTTCGAATATGCTCCAAATGGAACTCTTTACGAACATTTGCACGGTAATAAACATCTGAACCTGTCTCCCATATCAAGATCTTGTTCACCAACCAATCTTTATCTTCTTGTTCAGATAAGGAAATGGAGCATCTTGATTGGAGTGCAAGGATGAGGATTATAATGGGAACTGCTTATTGTCTTCAATATATGCACGAGCTGAATCCACCTATCGCGCACACTAAACTTGTCTCATCAGCAATCTACTTAACCGATGATTATGCAGCAAAGGTACTTATTGCTTTCTTGCTTAACAAGAAAACTGTTTATAAATGATTTTTTTCTTTCTTGCTTAACAAGAAAACTGTTTCAATGGTATTCTTGATTATTAATCAAACTATTCATTTTGCAGGTTGGAGAGGTTCCTTTCAGTGGACAAACAGGGAGTAAACCGAGGAAACCTATGAGTGGCGATTTAGACCAATCTTCATTGCCATTACTATCTGAACCAGAGACTAATGTGTATAGCTTTGGAGTATTAATGCTTGAGATTATCTCTGGAAAGCTCTCAGATTCAGATGAAGAAGGAACAATTACAGAATGGGTAAACAAAAGACTCAAAAAACTCAAAATCAAATCTCAATATTTCTTGATTTTGAATTACTAATGTAACACTTTCATGTTTTCTTCTCTTGTGTCTCACAAGGCATCAAAGTATCTGGAGAATGATAACTTGAGAGATATGATTGATCCTACGTTGACAACATTCAAAGAAGAAGAGCTTGAAGCTATATGTGACGTGGTACGACATTGTCTTAGAATCGACGAAAGCCAAAGACCAAAAATGAAAGACGTGGTTGAACAGTTGAAAGAAGTAATAAAGATTTCTCAAGAACAAGCAACACCAAGACTCTCTCCTCTTTGGTGGGCAGAGCTTGAGATCTTATCCTCTGAAGCTACATAACCATGAACAAGAACGATCTCTCTCTCTCTCTCCTTCTTCTCATCCTCTCCTCTCTATCTTCGAGTCGTCACACGTGCCAGAGGTTCACAAGCTCTTTCTCTATCTGTTTACTGTAAACATCGTCGTTCTTATATGTTTTTCTTAATTCTTTCTATTCATTAAATTTGTATTCTTGGTTGGTATTGATAGTGTATTTGGAATCCAGATCATATATAACGATGTGCTTGTATAATTGTTTGTATACTATCCTACATATACCTACGTATAATTTAACGTCTTTTGTGGTGAAAAGTTGCTTGTAAACTATAATTAACCAGCTTCTTTACTAACCTATTCCCCATTATATGGTTTTTTTTCTTTCTGATTTGTACTTATTTTAAAATTTTTAATTGTGTCTTTCTATATATAGCAAATGATATTTTGTTAGTAATAATAACGTAAGACTATAACAATGGAAGAACAACACAAAATTACACCTTAAAATCAGGTATATATTACATTTACATCTTCTTTATACAAAATTGTTCGCAGACATGCTTCACTTCATATCTTAAAATGAACTCTTACTTTAAACTAGGAGAGAAGTCGAACTCGTTTAGGTTAGAAGAAACAATGTAGCCAAAGATTTTACACCTCATTGCATGTGACCGGGTTAGCCAAATGTTACACCTCATTGCATGTGAATGTGACCGGGTTAGCCAAAGGTTACAAGATTTAAAAACTCATTGATGTTTTTTTGTTGCTTTTAACTTTTTTCATTGATAAAGTAAACTCATGGATGCTTTTTTTTTTCTTTTTAACTTTTTTCATTGACGTTATAATGCAAATACCAAATACCCAATAATGTAGTAATAAAAGATACTATATATTAGTCATATGTATGTTCAATAACCTGAGCAGACAGGTATTCATCTGAAAAACGACAACCATGACGAAGCTTTTTTAGTTAAGCACGTTACACGAAGAGGGACTCGCCTGCCATGTGTCAAACCATCCTCGTACGTGTCTAAATTCACTGCTATAAATACAACCAATTATATAGTTAGTAAGTGGTAACGATATTAATCTTTGGTTTTTTCCAATCCATATTTTAAAACCATGATAATTGTTGGACCGCTTGTCCAAATTTTCCTATTTTCTTGTATTTTTCCTATAGCAAGAGTGCAAGACTTGACCTCGGGATTTTGAGATGAATTTTCTTTCTTTCAAAGGTTTCCTACTACCTAGGTATACAATAAAAACAAACTTTATTCAATTTATAGAAACATTTTATATTTTATTTCGATAATGAAATCCACCTTTCCAGTAATTTAATTTTTCTCTGCCGCTTTCATTTCATGCATGTGATTTATGTTATGAATTCACTCACTATTAGAACTTCTATCTGTATATATATGATCATATCGAGTTTTTTATAAGTATCGTTTCCACTCGTAGTAAGTGGCAGAAGTTAATTAATTAAGCTTTTTAAATCATACTAAGTTTTTTACGAAAAGAAATCTAAAAGTTGGAGAGGACTCTCGTTCCCAAAGTTATCCTACACCCGTTTTCAAGTCTGATCCCCAAACATATTACAAAATTCGTATCTTACTCATATAACATGCAAAAGTATATATTAATTAGTAACTAACATTTTAGTAACTAACAAAAGAAGAAGTTATAATTCCCACAAAGAAGAAATAAAATTACAAATAGGTGATACCAACGCATTAGTGGTTGAAATATATAAAAATGTTTTTTACTTTAAAATGAAATATATAAATGGAGTTTATCTGTTTATGCTATACTTTCAATTTTGTTGTCCTCTTTAAAGAGGTAAAGTTGCCACATGGAACATTTGACATCATTCTGAATTTTGCAATATATCTTTCTCTCGTGTAAGTATTACATTTAGAACTTAGAAGAAACCTAACTTTGTTTTATCATAATTATTAATATTCTATATGCATGCAAATTCTAATTTTTAGTTTATTTATTTTTTCTTGGGATGAATTTAATTATGTATCTCTTTTTCTAGAAAAAGAGTAGAGTGTGTCATCTTCCGTTACTTAGATGAAAGGGTTTCTCACTTTCTTTGATTATATATATGCACAAAATTAATGGCAAAATTAACTAATTTTGGAACGACAAGTTGCACTCTCTATAAGTCTTCCACGTAATGCATGCATGCATTATTTCTTCTCAATTCACCGCAAAGCACGTATAATCTTTCCAACTCTCAGTTCTAATAACCTATTCGTTAATTAAAGGTGTCCGTGACTTGACCAAAAAAAAAAACGAAAACAAAAGGTGTCCAATTAAACCTTTTCTGTCCAAGTTCATTTCGACTTTTGTGTTGTCAATGTATTTATATGTTTCTATTCGGTTCGGTTAAGTATATACTTGTTCAAATAATATAACTTCTGTTGAGCTTTTAGCTAGAAATATCTATTACTAGAAGTCTAGAAGTAGAAAATATCACCCTAAATTCAGTTTATTTTGGTTCTATCTAGTTTGGAAACATTTATTTTCAAAAAATTGCTTATTATTATTTTGGTTATAAATTATGAATCATTTAAACCGGATTCGACATTGTACTCAATATTCAATACTCATCAATATTATTATATTTTATAATATTTGGTTTGGAGATAATCATTAATCAGGGAATAAAAGTTGGTTCTGGTCCAAACTGTATATAAACCCAACGATACACAAAACATAAACAAAAACAAACCAATAACCAAAATATCAGAAAAAAAAAAAAAAAAAAAACAAAATGGGATCTTCATCAAAGAACATCGAACAAGCTCAAGAAAGTTGTTATCTCGAGTGGATGAGTTTGCAATCTGAACGCATCCCTGAGCTCAAACAACTCTTAGCTCAGCGACAATCTCAACACGGGGATAAAGATAATGATGACAAGCTCCGTGAGTTAACGGGAAAGATCATCGGAGATTTCAAAGAGTACGCCGGAAAGAGAGCTAGTCTTGCTCGCCGGTGTAGCTCCAACTACTATGCACCGTCGTGGAACACTCCTTTAGAGAACGCTCTTATTTGGATGGGTGGTTGCCGACCATCTTCGTTCTTTAGGCTCGTTTATGCTTTGTGTGGCTCACAAACTGAGATCCGTGTCACTCAGTTCCTTCGTAACATCGATGGCTACGAATCTTCAGGTATAGGTTTGGACGTTTTTTCAGTTTTTTCGATTTTTGAGTATTTATATATTAAAAAAAAAAAACAAAACACAAATTAAAAGACTATATTGTTTGGTTCGGTTGGATAAAATTTGGTACGGTTTGGTTTCAGTCCGATTTCTATTACGATTGTTTGTTATTAAGAATTTTTGACCGATTTGAAAACTTAATTAGTATTCGGTTCATTTTGTTTGAGACACGAATAAATAGATTGTAATTCAGGATCTTACATAAATTTTAGGTTCGGTTTGAATTTAACAATTTGGTTCGGGTCAATATATGTAAGACAAAAATATTTGGTTTGGTTTTGACAGGTGGTGGTGGCGGTGCATCACTTAGTGATCTAAGTGCGGAGCAGCTAGCTAAAATCAATGTGTTGCATGTAAAAATCATAGACGAAGAAGAGAAGATGACCAAGAAAATCTCAAGCCTACAAGAAGACGCGGCGGATATTCCCATCGCCACCGTGGCTTACGAGGTGGAGCACGTCGGAGTGCCTAACACGGTAGTGGATCAAGCTCTCGACAAGCAAGAAGAAGCTATGGCCAGTTTATTGGCCGAGGCCGATCATCTAAGGGTAGATACTTTAGCGAAGATCGTCGAGATTCTATCGCCGGTACAAGGGGCCGATTTCTTGCTCGCCGGGAAGAAACTTCATCTTTCGATGCATGAGTGGGGATGTATGAGAGATAGTCGCCGTCGTGAACATATGGTTGACGCCGAAGGTGATGCCGGAAGAGAGGAAGTGAAGTAGTCTTTATTATATTAGAGATGATATATATATATATATATATATATATATATATATATATATATTATAGGTACGTACGTGTCAAATATAAGAATTTCATAATAACAAGAATTATAATCTTGATACTATCTATAAAGTTATGTATGGTATACATATCTTAGGGATATATAACCCTTATATATGTTAGTTTTATTTTCTGAAGTCTTATCGTATTAGGGTGCTTGGTTTTATATAAGGTTTTTATATAAGTACTTGGTTTTTGTATAAGATATAGATAGATATTTTGTTTTTAAACGCAGAATATGTTTTTAAATACAATCCTATCTTATCTAATAACTATTGTTTCGTATAATATTGTAGCTTAATTTATTTTGATGTTTTATATACTTCTTTAAACCTATCTATTTGAGCAATTTTCATTTTAAGAGTTTTATTCACATGGTATTTTCACTCATCAAGAAATACATAGACAATAATATTATCTTCGATGCATGTACAACTGTGAATAATTGGGCCACAACGACAACAAATAGTTAGAGAAATTGAGATTTGTGTGTTTAGGTGGCAGCAACATGTTCTCGTCTCGACAAGTCAGCTTGGAATTTTTTATCCAAGATTGCATTGGATTTTTCATATTCTAAATTCTCTAAATTTATTGTGTGTGTTAGAAATATATCCACAAAAAGACAATAATATATATAGATAACTATTCAAAAATTTGCTTCATCATGTGAACCTTCATTTTCATGTCATTTTAACACTTGGTTGGTATAGGGAACACTTTTCATATACTACTTTCCTTAAAATCTTGAAATAATAGGGATTTAATTGAAATATAGCTTCCATTATCCATTATGAGAAATTTGTTTTTCATTGAATTCATCCTCTTTTCAGCGACATCAAAACTTATAGACTACTTTTGTAGATTTGGTAAACTAGTTCACTAGTTCTAGCTCTTTAACAAAAATTAAACAATAAGAATTGAAAGCCTTAAAAATCTTAAATAAGATTTAACAAAAACCCAAAAAAGAAGAAGATATATATGCACCTCCAAGATTTCTGATCCACTAATTTTCAAATCATGACATTTTATGAGAGACAAGTCGCACAACTTGAATCATCTAAAGATTTATGGACAACCATTGAAGTCCATATATTATTAATTACAAATAATTAATATACAAAAATAGAAAAAAAAAATCTGGGATATTCTTATATCAACAAATAGCATCCACTATTTTTAGGAAATCCCATTCCAAGAATCACCACGACCACACAACTCTAAGATCTTTTCCTCTTGTATTTTTTTTTTTAGCATTACTATTTTAAATATATGCAAGATTTAGACCCAAGAAGAAAAAGACAACCAAACAAAACAATTCGAAAATTATACTTTTTCTCCTCACATGAACGTTTACAGAATTTGAGCGTTGTCTATCTCTTCTAAGTAAATGGAAAAAACATTCCAAGACGAAGTTGTTCAATAAACTCATTCTTCTGCTTTTTCATCAAGTTCCTTTGTTCACCAAAACAGCCGTCAGAAAAATGGATAAAAACGGCATCGTTTTGATGCAAAAATACGAATTAGGTCGCCTTCTAGGTCAAGGCACATTCGCAAAAGTTTACTACGCACGCAACATGGAAACAGGAGAAAGCGTAGCCATCAAGGTGATCGACAAACATAAAATTGTGAAAGTCGGATTAATCGATCAAATCAAACGAGAGATCTCAGTGATGCGTCTCGTTCGTCACCCTAACGTCGTCTTCCTCCACGAAGTCATGGCTAGCAAAACCAAGATCTATTTCGCTATGGAATACGTTAAAGGAGGTGAGCTTTTCGATAAAGTCTCTAAAGGAAAGCTTAAAGAAGACATTGCTCGAAAATATTTCCAGCAATTGATCGGAGCAATCGATTATTGCCATAGCCGCGGAGTTTACCACCGTGATCTCAAACCGGAGAATCTTCTTCTAGACGAAAATGGCGATTTGAAAATATCTGATTTCGGGTTGAGCGCGTTGAGAGACTCGAAGCAACAAGATGGCTTGCTTCACACGACATGTGGAACACCTGCTTATGTGGCTCCTGAAGTGATAGGTAAGAAAGGTTATGATGGAGCTAAAGCCGATGTTTGGTCTTGTGGGGTTGTGTTGTATGTGTTATTAGCTGGCTTTCTTCCGTTTCACGAGCAAAATCTTGTGGACATGTACCGGAAAATCTCAAAAGGCGAATTCAAATGTCCTAATTGGTTTCCTCCGGAAGTAAAGAAGCTGTTGTCTCGGATTCTTGATCCTAACCCTAATTCAAGAATCAAGATTGACAAAATTATGGAGAATTCTTGGTTTCAAAAGGGTTACAAGAAGATCGAAACGCCTACATCTCCTGATAGTCATCAGATCGACTCGCTGCTCAGCGATGTCCATGCAGCGTTCTCAGTACAACCGATGTGTTACAACGCGTTTGACCTGATCTCTTCGCTGTCTCAAGGATTCGATCTCTCGGGTTTGTTTGAGAAAGAAGAGAGATCAGAGTCAAAGTTCACAACTAAGAAAGAAGCGAAAGAGATAGTGTCGAAATTCGAAGAGATTGCAACAATTAATGAGAGATTCAATTTGACTAAGAGCAATGTAGGAGTGAAGATGGAAGATAAGAGAGAAGGAAGAAAAGGACAGCTTGCGATTGACGTTGAGATATATGAAGTGACAAAGAGTTTTCATATGGTTGAGTTCAAGAAAAGTAGAGGTGATACGATGGAGTACAAGCAATTTTGTGATAGTGAGCTTAAGCCTTCTTTGAAAGATATTGTTTGGAAATGGCAAGGAAACAACAACAATAGCAACAATGAGAAGATTGTTTGAAGTTATTTTTGCATCTCAATAATATTTTCTTGATTTTATTGTTTTTATTTCAGTATCTATTCAAATTGTGAGATTTATGATAATGGCTGGAAATCATCATCATATATCTTAGATTGTTGTTACTTTTTTACTGTGGGCAATAGTCACACAAAGATTTTTAAAGTAGAGGAAAAATAAAAACAAAACAATGTGTGAATTAGCTAATGGTGCGGCCACTAGAATTTAACACATTTAACAGAACAAACACAATTGTGAATTAGCTAATGGTATGGCTACTAACTCTTTCACACATTGTTAAAAACTTCAACAACATTTTAGAGTTTGTTATAAAGTTTATCGAGTACATATATAATGAAATTAAAGCAAAAAAAAAAAACAAAAATTGTAAAAGATCAAGCACAAAATAACAACAAACTTGTTTATTTAATCTGTGTTTTCCCTTTCTACACATCAATGAATCATATCTCACCACTCTCTCTTTAGGTCTAAATTCTAATGCCTCTCACACACCATACAAAGAACAAGAAAATAACAATTTGTTAAGGTCACATATGATTCAAGAATCTAAAACAACAAGAACAAAAAAATTTCATTTTTCATCTTCCTAATCAGTATCAGAAAGTAAATAAGCCGGCAAAGAACGCGAACTAGAAACCGATTCGCCATTTTCCGAAGATAAATTTTGCAGTTTCGGTTTCAGTTCCTTGTTACAAAACTCATCATACTCCAATTTATCACCTCCTTTCTTCTTAACTTCAACAACAACCAAAGCTGGAGTCAATTCAAATATCTCAGCAGCAATTGCCAATGGACCTTTCTTGCTTCCTTCTCTTGAACCTTCAAGACTCACTTTACAATCCTTCTTTCGCACGGTAAAACTCACAATCTTGGCTATTTCCTCCAATTTCGATATGATCGTAGCCACAGGAGCTCCAGATACAAACCTAGAGCCTTCACCATCATCTTCAAACAACCCCGAAAGATCAAAACCTGGCGAAAACGAAATGATATCGAAAGCATTCAAACTAGCTGGTCTAGGCATTGAACCTCCCCTTCTCCTCCCATCAAAAGACTCAAAGTCATCGGGTTCAGAAACCATAGAAGACCTCTCGGAAACCGATTCAACGGATTCAATCTCATCATCATCAACAACATTACAAAGCTTATGATCATCTTCAACATAAAACTTTATATGCTTAAAACCTTTCTTGAACCAACTAGTCTCCATAATATCCGGCATTGTAAACCGTCTCTCCGGTTTAGTCTCCAACATTCGAATCAACAACCGGTTAATCTCAACCGGAAACCACCTCGGACACCTAAAATCTCCTTTATAAATCTTCTTATACATAGCCATAACATTCCGGTCATGAAAAGGGAGGAACCCCGCCATTAACACAAACAAGATCACTCCACAAGACCATATATCAACCTTAGCTCCGTCGTAGCCTTTTCGAGCAAGAACCTCCGGCGCCACGTAAGCAGGCGTACCACAAAACGTATGAAACAGCCCATCTTGTCGGATCTGGTCAGAAACAGCACTAAGACCAAAATCAGAGACTTTTAGGTTTCCCTTTTCGTCTAAGAGAAGATTCTCCGGTTTCAAATCTCGATGATAAACACCGCGGAAGTGACAAAACGATACGGCGGAGATCAACTGCTGGAAATATTTACGTGCGACGTCTTCTTTTAACCTTCCTTTAGCTACCTTGTTGAACAATTCACCTCCTCTGACGTACTCCATTACGAAGTAGATCTTGGATTTGGTAGCCATGACTTCGAAAAGCTGAACGATGTTTGGATGACGAACACGACGCAAGATCGAGATCTCGCGTTTGATATGTGCGATTAGACCGCTTTTAAGAACTTTCTCCTTGTCGATTACCTTGATCGCTACGCTTTCTCCAGTTTGAGCGTTTCTTGCGAGATAAACTTTAGCGAAGGTTCCATGGCCAAGAAGCCTACCCATTTCGTATTTGCCAAGGATCAGAGATTGTTGATGGCTCTGATCTTGCCTCTTCTTTATCGATTTCACCTTTCTCAGCAAATCCGCCATTGAAACGGGAGAGATCTCAATATTCGGATTTTGAGATCGGAGTTTTGAGAAACTGGTCGCCTCTTTTTGTTTGGTTTGATTCTTATGAGGTTGTAAGAATAAGACGATCTTTGTCTCTCTTTCTCTCTTGTCTTCTTCTCTCTCTGTATCTGTTCTGTTTTTAGGGTTTTGTCTTTCCAGAAATAGGATTTTGTATTTTGAGTATATTTGGAATTTGTTTCAGAATTGGTAATACAAAATTTTCTGACCAAAGAATGAGTGTATATACAAATAAATCTCAGCTTTGGTCATGGACACCTACGCATATATATATATAAGTCTATTGGTCAACGGATTTAGCTTGTTTGCCTAAATGGCTAATACTCTACCATATTAGAAAAATCAATGGGATATATATATGACTAATTATTTATCATAATTTTGGATTTAAGTAAATATGACAAGAATTTATAATGTTTCACCAAGAGGTTTTGAGTTTTCGACTTGTAACGTAATCAATCTTGAAACAAGTGACTAGAGCATCTCCAAGCATCAAGACTCGGATCTAAGACTTCACAACGTAGTCTCTTTGAAAGGTCCCTAAAACACCTAGATGCATGCATCGCAATTTGCAAGTACTGCCACTGATGAGCATATTTTTCCAAACAGAATTTTATAAAAGAGTAAAAAACGAAAATGATCACATCTTTGGCAGCATAGAATATTCAATTATAAATGATTTCTTGTTTTTTTTAGCTTCTACGTGTGTTTTGCCTACTCATTTGTCTCAATACGAATCAACGACAGCTGTGAATAAAATGTAACCATTAGATGTTTGATACTATTAAGATAGTATTATAAATTTACACCACAGAATAAAATAAAATAAAATAAAAAGTGGCTAATTATGTTGGTAACTGAGTAGACAGTACTTAATTCTAACACATGACTAATTTGAAATTGACGTATCACCTAATTAAAAAAGGTTAATTAGAAAACTTAACATTGGTTTATGTTTTATATAATATAATTCCACTAATTACGTACCATTCTCGTTATGTTATGCATAGAATGACACAAATTTGAAGGAAAACAATTATTTTGGTAGTCAGCTCAATTTAACATTTAATATTAATTGATTTTATATTTAAAAAAAAAGAAAGAAACCAAATTAAATGTAAGTCAAAGGTATGAGATTATTAAGGCAAGTTCGGTGGGGGTGGAAGTCAAACATAACATAATGGTCGGTCAAGATTTAAATATAAGCAAAGTGACAAAATGAAAAGCTTACACTTGTCGTGAAACTGAACTAATTTGCAGGATTTGATAGATTACCAAACCCATCTAACAAAAAATCTTGTTAATTATTATTATTAAGATTGCTATAGAGATTTGAATCATAAGTTTTTTTTGGATCGTAAATTTTGATAATAACGTGCAAGTATTAGGTCACAGGTGTGGTTGGTGAATAAACCCTTATCGACAGGTGTGAATGTGTGATTAGTAAAACTTCAATTAATCAATTCTTTTTTCTTTCTTTTTTCGAAAAAAATATAATGTTAATTTTTTTATGTTTTTATATGTATAGTTGTTTCTAATGCGGTTTGATAAAATTTTCCAATGTATATAGTTTCGAAGAACAAATTTTCTAAAACTTTTCTCTGTGGAGAATTTTTAAATTTATGTCAAAAAGGCCATCTTTTGTTGGGTTTGCAAAAATAAATAAGAAAGAGATTTATGTCAATGCATAATCATGGACCTATCAAGTGGGCTGGATTTTTTTTATAATGGGCCTCTAAGTCCAAACTGAATGAATTCAGCCTAAATGTAATTTATCTATTACAAAATTGTGATTTTACTATCAACTTTAGAAGATCGATTCAAATGAATTAATAACGGTTTAGTACATATTTTACATTCCAAAATTATCCGCTATTAATATTGTAATTTTTTCTCATTCGGATAAATTTTAATCTATAATGTATTTACAAAAACAAATCAATACCGACTATTTAAAATTTAAAATTTAGAGTTTAGAGTTTTGAAACTTTAACATCCTACCCAACCAAAGAAGATTACAAGCCAATATAAATTATCAGACCATAAAACTCCGGTCAAAGCTCCAAACATAAGAATAACCCAATTAAACATTAAAATAGAACAAAGAATCACACACACTTATATATATATATTTATATATATATATATATATATATAAGGAAGCACATGGACCAAACCATGTTGGGGTGAGTGGTTAAAAATGATAAAATAAAAGAATGTGGAATTTAACTTTTAGGTTGGGCTGCTCAAGGAGAATGTGAATGTGTTAGACACTTTTTGTGGAATATTAGTTGGCATTCTCATGGATCTTTTTGTCTTGGGATTTAGTGGATTTGTTTGGAACTTCCCCCAATCCTATTCTTTCTTTAATATTCTTTTAGTTAATTACTTGTTAATTATTACGAAGGTTATCTTAATATAAACCATATGCACCACATAACTCGTTAATACTTTAGAGAGGAGACTCGCACAAAAGAATGGCCAAGTACGAACGTACATCAATCACTTTGCGTATCCACAAACATTTTTATTGCAATATGTAGAAGACGAGCAAGTCAAGTCTTATGTAATGGGTTGACTTCAATGTTTTACTCATCATGAAATTTTATGTGATGAATACATAAATGTCTTAGAGGTAATCTAGACTTTTTGTTTGAGAATATCTAAAGCCAAAAAGATCAATTTGTTTTTTCAACACCAATCTCATAACAAAGTGAAATATAAAAACAGGAATATGGGATTTGGTTTAGTATATGTTTTATCTAAGACTGCTCAACCGCATGCGTTTAAAAACATAATAGTCTGACAAAAACTCTTAAATGTTTAAGTAATTTAACTTAAGGACTTAATCCCTCCAATTAAAAAAAGAGAATTTTTGAGAAATACCCCTTTTGTTTTACCCTTTTTTAAAAATACCCCTCTTTTCTATCTATTTTCAAAAATACCCATTTTCAAATATGAAAAATTATAAACTTTTATATGGTTAATAAGGTACATCGAGGTCATCATTACTACTAGAAGACTAAATCCAAATATTTATAAGGTTTTAAAAGGTCCTAAACGGCATTTATAATGTTTTTATAAGGTTTTTAAAAGGTTTACACAGTTTTTATAAGGTTTTTAAATGGTTTTTAAAATGTATTAATACGGTATTTATAAAATATATATAAAAATTTACACACATATAAAGATAATTTGTGTCTATAAATATAAGTTTACACATATGTTTTTGATAAATTTCAAATTTTATAATGGCTTTTTGATAAATCTATGAATAAGGGTATTTTTAAAAAGTGATATTGGAAAAGGGGTATTTTTGAAATTTCCCCTTAAAAAAAAAAATTATAAGGTTTTTTTTGTGTGTGTGGTATTGTGAACGATTATTTAAAAAGTTGCTTAGCTTTACAGTATTAGATTAATTAAGTTTAAACTATTATATACATAAAAAATCATTAAATGTCTTGATAAGAAAATATATATGCTTCCATATAATCCAAAACAAAATAAACACTTTTTTAAGGTGGACACAAAACAAAAAATCTTATATTCATGTAACCACATGTTCTATTAAAACTACAAACTACAACATTTTTATACCTTCTGAAAAACTTGTAGTAATATTTAGTAATATTTATTTGCTAGTTTATATTCATTTTGACTTTTATTTATTACATCATAATTCACATCATCGTTAACAATATATATCAAATAAATATTAGTATTAGGATTACACTAATATAAGTTTATTAATAAAATCAATTCATTCAACCTAGTTGCTAGAGAAATTTGATATACTTTATGTCCAAATATTGTACTTGTTAAAATCAATTCATTCATCCTAGTTGCTAGAGAAATTTGGATGAAAATCTTCAAGAAATGAATATCTTGTAGAGGAAGATGATTATATGATATACAGAGACATATATTAGTAATTAATATATAGGAAGGTAGGTAGGAGAGAATTTCTAAAACAAAACTTGATACAACTACTGTTTAGATAAGATATGATATGATATGATATTGAAATAGTTTTAATTAGGGAAAATTCTTTGAAATATGTAAATTTTTAACTCCTTTTGTTTTTTGTTTTGTATGATTTGGAAGATGTGTGCTGGGCAATCGTTGTGAGTGAACTTATACGTGTTATAAGGCTTCTTGATGGACGTGAAACTGATCTCTATTCACCTCAGGATCTAATTGATTATACGAGACTACTTAAGAGATGAACGGTCCACAAGAAACAAAATGTATACCATTGTTGTTCTGGTCTAGCGCGCGAAGCTGGCATGACCAGAGTCGTGCGAAGGTTAATGAGTATCAGAAACGATAAAAAAAAACTTTTGGTTTAAACAATACAAAATTTTTTACACAAGTTAACATTTTTTCGTATAAAAAAGAACTAAAACAAAGTATTAGTTACATATTTTTTTTCTCCCTACAAAATTGTTAACGACGCCTTTAAGATAATAAAGTTACAAAATACAATGATTACTTGCAATTCTAAATAAAATTCTCTAAAAAATATTTAACCAAAACAGAGTACTGTAAATAAATATAGCAAATAAAATATAATTAATTTTAACTTGACACTTTGACAAAAAAAAATTGATCAAAAAAACTTTAAATAAAAAGTTAGTCACTGTATTGTTAGCAATTTAGCAAATATGTATCCTAACTGTTTATTTTCTCTTTTAATAGAAGAGGGAAATATTATTCTAATTTTTTAATTAATCATATGTGTCTTTTTAATCAATAATTAAACATATTATAAGTCCATGTTTTAAACTAAATTCTAGATGAACCAATATTTTGCTTCCAAATTTTCTTTATGTATGAGTATTTAACGTTGTAACATACAATTTATAAACACATCTTCTCATATTTAATTATTTATATCATCTTTATTGGGAATAAACTATATAACACTACTAATAAATATATGCTTTTATTTTTTTTCCAAAAATGGATGCCAGAAGCGGCAGCTTCTTTTTTTATAATGCTTGCACGGTTCTGGGCATGACATATGTTATGGATAACGGTATTTAAAGAGAGATTGATTGACTATTCATAGGATGCTTTGTGAATTAGCCAAATCCACATCGTGATCTATCTAACTGTGCCTATATCAAAGACTACAAAAGACTTCACTCGATAGATGAAGCATTTGATGTTCTCAAAAAACATTCGGTTGGAGCAGTTTTGACGATATTTCAGCCAGTGGCGGACCTAGTAAAGGCAGAATAGTTTCCTTATATCACCGCTTCTATGTATTTGATTTTTTTTGCAGATATACCGTGGACCAACCTGCCCCGATTCCCGACTAATTTGTCAAAACCATTCTGATCAGCATATCAGTTTACGATATCAATCATTATCAGTTTAAGAAAATAATCAGGATGTTTTTCTGCACTAATATATATATATATATATGTATATATATATTTTGTGTGGTCTTGTGAACGATTATTTAAAAAAGTTGCTTATCTTTACACTATTAGATTAATTAAGTTTAAACTATTATATACATAAAATATATATGCTTCCATATAATCCGATCCAACCGATCTCCTTGGTACACCTTGGTACATGTACCGTATTTTTTTTATACACTAATTTATGTCAATTACAACATTAAACTATAGTCTTTTTCTCCGGTGCACATTTCTTAAAGTCATAAAACTTGCGAATGTTTGAAATTTTTGAAAGTAGTAACAACAACACTAACTATAATATTAAATTCATGTAATTCAACACAACTTTGATTTTGTGTGGTTTCTCACGGGAATGTTTTGGACAGCGATGTCGTATTATTACACAAGTATCAATATAATCAAACTTTAAGATGTTAATTTATTTAAAATAAGTTAAATGTAAAACTTTGATCATTCAATAACCGAAATGTTGGATGAACAAACACTAGAGTTATTCAAAAAAGTACACAGTTGTTTTTTTTCATTTTATCTCTGTTGTCAACTACACCCATTATTTACTTTCTTCAACCAAACTCATCAACAAATAACCAATAGTAATAAATTGAAACATTTATTACAATGCAAACAGAAGAAATAGTAAATTCTTAAACACACGTTTTCGATTTAGGTTTTGAATGACTATCGCAGACAAAAACGGATTAAAACATCAAAATTAGATTACTTTATATGTAATTTCTTCGCATATTAAAAGAAATCATATGTAATTTGCACCATAACGAATAGTAATTTACAAAATGTTAGCTAAAACTAAAATGATTTAATCTATAAACGTTTGCAACCATTCTAAATTTATAATCCTTATTAATACTTTTAAATATGATTGAATACTCCTACATGAAATTACACACCTATATATATATAGGGTCCACGTTTCTATATATCAACATCTGCATCAAACCACCACACAAAAGTCATCGCACCAACCATACCCCTTTGCTTACTTCACTTGAGTTTTCAAACCCATAACACAACAACGATATACTAAACATACTTCAAATTAGAAATACGCAAGTTGTTGCACTTTTATATCACATGCAACCTTATACAAGATTCCTATTATGGATTTAGTTGCTACTACAATGCAAGTATTGTTTCGTTAATATAGTAAACTAAATGTTGCATTTTCTGAATAATTGTTTTTTTATCCCAAAAATTAGTGACGATCGATAGAATCGAATAATAAAACTTAACTTGTATTTTATGGTTGACGTGACTATAGTATGAAACACGTTTCTTGTATATAAATGTCAAAATTAAACTGGAAAAATCAAGGTGAACATCCAGTTTAAAACAAAGACACAAGTAATGTTATTGTGCACCAAATTTTAATTATCAAATTAATGGTCAAATTAAATTACACTAACTAAATCCAATTTATTGCCTATCATTTTTTGTTTGAAGTATATACATATTTGTCATGAATTGCATGATTTCTCTTTAGATTTATCGGATACCAATCATGTACTTATCATCATTATCTTTACGAGGTACTTTTTTTCTTCTTCTTTCTTTGCCTCTCTTTCTTTTGAAAAAAGTGAAAGGAAAAAAAAAAAGCCTCTAAACACAATTATCAATTTATCTGGGTCACTAAAACAAGTTGATTTACAAAGTCTAGTCTGATATAATTTGTATATATAGACACTTCTTGAATGATGCAAATAGTTCCTATTTACCACAAAGTTATTCAATGACTCAATGATGCAAATAGTTTCTATATATAAACTTTAATTTAACTTTCGCTTTTTACAAAAGCAAAAGAGAAAAAAAAGTACCTTATAAAAGACAATGATGAATATTAAACACATGATTACATAATCTTCTAATCCAAAACAAAATAAAGACCTTTTTAACGTCGACACAGAACAAAAATCTTATATTCATGTAACCACATGTTCTGATAAACTAGAAACTACAACATTTTTATACCTTCTGAAAACTTATAGTAATATTTATTTGCTAGTAGTTTATAAACATTTTGACTTTTATTTATTACATCATAATTTACGTCATCGTTAACAATAGATATCAAATTGTATATGTATTTTGTATGTATCTCCCTCTCTCCCTCTCTCTCTAACTTTATTTTTTTCTGATAAACCTCACCAGCTCCTCTCGGCTCTCATATACAACTGCAACTACTAAACCCTCTCTCTCTCTCTCTATCTCTCTTCACCATTTCTTTATCTTCCATGGAAGAACAACCTTCAACAACAAACTAAAACAAACATGTTTCTAAGGTTGTTTCTTCTCTTATCACTGGTCTCTTTCTCACACTCAGCTTCTTGTCATAATAACACAGACTTCCGTCAGTTAAGCAGAGTTTTCCGTTACGTCTCCGGCTTCAACTCTTCTTGGTTCTCCTCCTCCTCTAACTGCTCCGCCGCCGTCACTCAAATCGTGCTTCCGTCAAGAAACCTAAACGGCACCGTTTCTTGGAACCCTTTGCGTAATCTCACGCGCTTACGTGTTCTTGATCTCTCCAACAACTCTCTCCATGGTTCTATTCCCACTTGGCTCTGGTCTAAACCGGGTCTCGTCTCTGTTAATCTCTCCCGGAATCGGTTTGGTGGCTCTATACGAGTGATTCCGGTTAATGGTTCTGTTTCTTCTGTTCAGAAGTTGAATCTCTCGTTCAATCGGTTTACAAACGCTGTTAACTTAACCGGGTTTATTAACCTCACAGCTCTCGATCTCTCTGGTAACAATCTCGGTGTTTTGCCACTTGGTTTAGCTTCTCTCTCCGGTTTAAACCATCTCGATATCTCACGATGTAAAATCAACGGCAGTGTTAAACCAATCTCCGGTTTAAAATCGTTGAATTACTTGGATTTATCGGAGAATTCAATGAACGGTTCGTTTCCGGTTGATTTTCCGAATCTCAACCATCTCCGGTTCTTGAATTTATCTGCAAATCGGTTTTCCGGTTCGGTCGGGTTTGACAAATACCGTAAATTCGGCAAATCGGCTTTCTCACACGGCGGCAGTTTCGTATTCAACGACTCCAAAATCCCGAACCACCACCTTCTCCATAGTCTCCCTCACCGGAATCCTCCGCCGCCACGTCATCGACCCGTCAAAACTCACCGTTTTCATAAACACACTCCTCTGGTGATCGGTTTGTCATCTTCGTTAGGAGCTTTGGTAATCCTAATATTCGCGGTGGCCATAATTATAATCCGCCGTAGATTGAAATCGGCGAAGATGAAAACGAGATGGGCGATTTCGAACCCAGTACCGATGGATTACAAGATGGATAAATCTGGACCGTTCGAATTCGGGACGGAGTCAGGTTCGTCATGGGTCGCCGATATAAAAGAACCAACGGCGGCTCCGGTTGTGATGGCATCTAAGCCGTTGATGAATCTTACTTTCAAGGATCTGATTGTTGCCACGTCACATTTCGGAACGGAGTCCGTTATATCTGACGGCACTTGTGGTCCGCTTTATCGTGCCGTATTACCAGGAGATCTCCACGTGGCAATCAAAGTGCTTGAAAAGATCAGAGACGTTGATCAAAACGACGCCATTACTGCGTTTGAAGCTTTGACTCGGCTTAAACATCCAAATCTGTTGACTCTCTCCGGTTATTGCATCGCAGGTACTAAACTAATCTGTCCCCATAGTTCTTATTTCTTATTAATTATGACCTAAAGTTTTGGAATTGATTTAAAACCCCATATACTTTGATTCTTCTACTACCAATTCGCAAATACTGTATATATTTTGCTATAAATAACAAAGTAAATTTTAATTGGTGGAATAAGCTAATTTAGAACCAAATATAAATATATCTATATATGAAGGACTAGGTTTTGACTATTTTATTCTATAAACATTTTTTTTTATTTTGCTGGGGGTTGAAATTCAAAAAAAGAAAAAATATCGAGGCGTAGACGTCATTTAATGAATTTTTGTCTCTACTTTCACGGGTTTTTGGATAAACATTAATGAGGGCATTAAATGCTGAACGGTGTCGTATTCATTAGTAGTATGCACAGTAGCATATTGTACAGACGAGAAAAAATAAAATTTGTCAGTTGTGTAATGATGTTACGTTACGTAGAAAAATCTAATATGTTTTTTGTGCCATGATTACTAGATTTTTTTTTTCTTTTATGAATTTTCGTGAACTTAACGTAAAAACGTATAATTATTCCAAAAAGTTTTCTCCAGAGAAAATATGAATAAAGTAATGTGTATGTGTGTGTTTGTGATAGATTCTTACAACGACTTGTTTTTAGGGTTGTTTCATTTGGTGTCTTTGTTAGTGGACTGACTTTAAAATATGTGCAGACAAGTCACATCCTTATGCTTTGGGACTCGTATAGGTTTTATATATTAGCTTGTCGGGTCTCAACAATATTTTCTCTTTACGTAATATGCTAAATAATAATGCTTTCCTAGTCATTTCTTAGATAGGAAAAATGAAAACATATGTTTCTAACTAATAATATGGTTTATTGATTATTAGGAAAAGAGAAGCTTATATTATACGAATTTATGGCAAACGGAGATCTTCACCGATGGTTACACGAGCTTCCGGCTGGAGAAACCAACGTGGAAGATTGGAGTGCTGATACATGGGAGAGTCACGTCGGAGACTCGTCTCCTGAGAAAACAAACTGGCTTATACGTCACCGTATTGCCATTGGGGTTGCACGTGGTTTAGCCTATCTTCATCATGTTGGTACTACTCATGGACACTTAGTTGCTACCAACATCCTCTTAACCGAAACCCTAGAGCCGCGGATCTCGGATTTTGGTATCAACAACATAGCGAAAACGGGCAATGATAACAATGTAGAATTCGATGTGTATAGTTTCGGGGTGATTTTGTTTGAGTTGTTAACCGGGAAGCAAGGGAGTGATGAGAATGTTAAATCGGTTCGAAGGTTGGTTAAGGAGAGGAGAGGTGAAGAAGCTCTTGATTCGAGATTGCGATTAGCGGTTGGAGAATCGGTTAATGAGATGGTCGAGAGTCTTCGGGTTGGTTACTTTTGCACGGCTGATACGCCAGGGAAGCGACCAACAATGCAACAAGTCTTGGGTCTTCTTAAAGACATACGTACTGTTTCGCGTTGAGTTAGGGACGTGAGAAAAAGTTTGGTTTAAGATAAATCATGTGAGTATTAATTAGATTCGAGTGTTGTGCGATTGTTGTGGTGTGTGAGTTACATGCGGTTTTGTCAAAGTTACTTTGTATTTTTTTTTTCTTTTTTCTTTTTGGAAATTATAGAAAAAATATTTCTAAAAATTGACAAAATTTTCTTAACTAGTGCAATTTTTATTTGATAAAAAAGTTACATTTTTTCACATCCAAATTTACATAAACATTATTCAACAAAGCCTTATAATATAATGGTTTAGCATTAAAATTTCCTGATGATTCATTTTGCACGAATGTAATAGGTCATAATAATCACTAATTAACATGAGATTCTGATTATTGGGTTGACGCTCTGAAAGACTGAAACGACTTAGCTCGAAAAAGAATTAGAATTTGGTATTGACACGTTAGTTGTCATCTCAATGAAAACTAGTGTGTTTAGTTGATACGTCAGTCCGAATAAAATCAGGGTTTGACAATGACTTACAAAAAAAATGAGGTCCCGGAACGTAAAGAATCAACTCTCTATATGTCCTGACCATTACCAAAAAACCAAAAATGATATCATCGCCATAGCTTAAAAGATATTGATGGTATCCAAAGAAGCATCTTAAACCAACATGCATGTACATGACTATATATATGTTACCGATTTGTGAAGACAATTCTGATTCATACGATATATTGTTCTGGAGCCGTACTACTACTCCATGTGATATATAGAATAATGAGAAGGAAAATGTTAGAAGAGGGAAGACAAAACAAAGTGGGTAAGGTGGAAAAGTATTGGTAAGATAATTGCAGAGAAGCTGGTGAGATAGCTTATTGGTTTTTTTTGTTTGTCTTTTCTACGATAATATGGCTATGCATACCATATTTTACTCCAAGTATTCTATTCATATTATTCTTTTCAAAAGAATACACTAGCGAATAAGATACCTTCACAATAAGATATAGTTTAGGTTATTTAGAGTTGAATTGTTGAGTAGAAAATGGTTACTATATATGATTGAGATAGACAAATATGTTTATATATCGTACTATTTTTAATTTATCATTTATAAAGTATCATTCAGAGTAGTACAAATCAAAGATTTATTTTTTAATTTTGTAATTTTTTATTACGAAAATTTATATACAAATTTAATAAATTATAAACCGATTTTACATACAAATAAACTTAGTCGACTTTATCAGCTACTACGTTATTATAAAGCATTCTTTTACCGCATAATTATTACAAACTGTTTTACATACAAATAAACTTAGTCTGTTTTATCCATAACTTAAAACTCAAATTAAAACAAAAATGCTTTTATTACATGTAATTAAAAGTACTAGTGAATTTAACTTGTAATTTATAAAGGAGAGTTTGTTCCCGATAAACTTGTAATTTAATTACTGAGATGACAAAAAAAAAAGTACTAGTGAATGTTCTTTAATTTGCTAGTCCATGATTGGTTTCACACAACAAAATTAAACCAGAGTTATACGTCAAACACGATATATTATACTCTCTATTGATATTTATATGCCTCTATACTCTCTTCTCTTCTCTTGGCTGCCTTCACTTTGTTTTTTCTGATGGACTCTCTGATCCAAATTGTTATTTTTTTCTTCATATTTATCTATTTGTTTTGTTATGAATTCCACTTTATTCCGCTTTCACATTTTTTATTTATTTTAATATGAATTTTCTTTAATAAAAGAAAAAATCAAATTTCGATGTGGATGTTCTTATCATTCACCAAAAAGAGATAAACCAAAGTACTTAATTCTTAGCACTTTCGTCACGTCTATATCTTCACATCCTTTCATTCTCTCTTCTTGACTTTCTTCTTTTTCACTTTTCTTTCTTCCTTTGGTTAAATTTTTTTCACTTTATTTGATCTCCTCACTTTCTTTTTATAGTTTTACTGGATGTTTCTAACGTTCAAAAACACTTTAATATATTTGCATGTCTTAAATAAGCAAGAAAATAATAGTTTTAAAGCATTTTTTTACAAGTTGACAAAACCACTGTTAGGAAATCTATACCAAGTAAGGTGTTTATGTGTGCGAACGTCCTAATTGGGCTTTGCATTGTCACTAAAACGTATTATACTTTCAAAGAAGGGCTTTGAAATGGTCTGGCCCATGTTTAAAATTGAATAAAGAAGGGCTTCCAGGCCCAATATCTCAAAACTTAGTCCGATGATTCGCCCGAAGCAGATGTTACAGTTACAGGGACAGGTCAAGAAGACACAGCTCGCTCAAGCTTACGCCGGAGAGTTCTTCGAGGTCCATCTCTTTTTCTAATCTTTTGACCAAATCCATATTTTGTTTTTATTTAGTAATCTTTGAAATATTCGACTAAGTTTTTTTTTTCTTTTAATACGTAAAGTAAGCTTTTTTCGACAAATCCATTGTAATTTCAGTAGTTCTCAGTTATGCATCAACCTTACATTATCACCATGGATTCTTTAAGTTGGCTGTTGTATTAAAGTTGTTTCTTTTGAGAAACTCTCAAATGAGCTTGAGATTTGTTGCATTATATCTTATGTTGTCATAACTTGAAATATTAACTTCTCTCAAAGTTCTGTTTGTTACACAGTGTTGTTTCTTTTATGATTTTGGCTTTCGTTTCTGTTGAGTTTTGTTTTCAAAGTTTCTGTCTTTTACTGTTTGGGATTTTGTTTTTGTAGGATTCGATGGTGAATCAGAATACTGTTTTTGCTGTGACGGATGATGTGGTGCTGCCTGTTAGCTCTGTTCTAACTATTATGAAAGAGTTTGGAAAGGAAGGAATTGAACGTTGTGATCCTCTCATTATTACTCAAGCATCCACAATGAGTAAATCTCGGATCCTTTTTATTCTATGCTCAGATTATGAAATAGTTGTTTGACTGCTCAGTTGAACTTGTAGTAATTACTAATTATCATATGGTTAGTGTGGACTGTATGTAGATAAGAATATTCGTGTCTCTACTATGGAGAGGTGAGCAATTTTTAAGACTAATAGATTGTGCTTTTTTTCTTGGGTGACAACACTTGTAGACATGCTGGGGTATTCTTTTGTGTCTTCTTCTCAAATTGCTGGACTATTGATCATTTTGCAGATCAGTTTCCTTCGGATTCTTCCTCAGTGGACGCCGTTTTAGCCATTTCTAAAACTTCTGATTTTCCCAGTGATAAAATATGTGGTGAGTTCTCAAAAATCTTGAAGCCTGGTGGCACGGTTTTTGTGTGCAAGCATTTGGAAGGTGAAATGGAAGAAATGCAACAGGTTTTGTCCTGCATCTGGTGTTTGTAATAGGTTTATTTGACCACTTATTGCTTAAATCTTATGGCATCTTCCTTGCAGACCATTCAAAGGAGAGTTACTCTGGCTGGTTTTCTGGAGCCACAGTGTCTTGATTTGAAATCAATCAAGTTGTCCACATTCAGTTTATCCTTTGGGGTTAGTATGTTTACATGCCTTGTCTGTCTTCCCTTTTCATTTAGTACGTAGAAACGATTTTTCTTTCCCGAACGTATGAATCAAAACATGTTTTTTGGGTTCAGGCTTTACTCTATAGGCCTTTAACATGAAGGATAAGAGATCTTCATTCTACTTATCTGTCAAATTTGCATATATCACTTGGCTCATCCATATAACAGTTTTCAAATGCAGATTAAGGCAAAGAAACCTTCTTGGAAGATTGGTTCATCATTTGCTCTCAAAAAGTCTGCAAAAGTCCTCTTAAAGGTTAATCTAGATGATGACTCGGATCTTATTGATGAAGATTCTCTTTTAACAGAGGAGGACCTGAAGAAGCCGCAGCTTCCTGCTGGTAGTTAAAGACCAACCACATGATCTTTGTTATCCTTATTCATCCCTTGTGTGTACGATATCTTGCTTTTTTTTTGCAGCCAGCGGTTGTGAGACATCTAAAAAAGCTTGCAAGAACTGTGTTTGTGGTAGAGCTGAGATTGAGGAGAAAGCTGTGAAGCTAGGGCTCACAGAGGATCAAATCGAGAATCCACAATCAGCATGTGGCAGCGTAAGCTTCTTTGTTCATATCCTTTTCTGTATGCATTGAAATGTTTGGTTCCATATGACTGAAAATTTCTTATATAATACTTTCAGTGTGGGCTTGGTGATGCCTTCCGCTGCGGTACATGCCCTTACAAGGGTTTACCACCCTTCAAATTAGGCGAGAAGGTAAAGTGATCCTTTATATATAAACCATTGTAAAGTTTTGTAAATCCTTTTAAGAATACACTCATTCATGTAACTTTTTCTTCCTCTTCAGGTATCTCTATCTCAAAACTTCCATGAAGCTGACATATAATATACCCATGCGAATGGTGCATCTTCATACATGGTTGTTTCTCAACGAGGCCAAAACCTTTTGCTAATTGTAGAGTAGTTTCATCATTTACGGTGTGCTTTCGTACAATTTGTTTGTTGGTACTTCTTTTGTGTTGTGGCTCTAAAGTAAAGGCTTATAGAAAATTGTTGGTTTTGCCCACGAAGCACAAACCTTGGTATTAATGAAGCACAGTTGCACATTTCGTTAAATAACTATCTGTGTCTGTCTGGCTTGGACCTCGGTTTTTGCAACTTGTAATTAGTCTGTGGAGTAACTTGGATTCAAACACTGGTTTTGGTTATATATGTAGTCGTGGACAGTGGTCACTGTAGTCTCTGATATCATTGACCATGTGTGTTTCTATACGGACACTGAGAAGTGAGAGCATACAAATTTACCGGTGGAAATGTTACGATACGAAACGTAAGTGAGAGTGGTGAAAGTGAAATGTGTAATTTGTGGAACAGACGAATCAATGTATTATTATGCAGAAGATTGTGTTGTCTGAAGTGCTTCACTGTTTATTTGACTCTGTTAGCTCTGTAGATTGTGCACTAATAAAGTCAGATGTTGTCTCTTAATAATGATCTGACAGATTGATAAAAACAAGAGACAGCAAAATGTGTAATTTCTATCTCGCCTTTTTTCCTGGAAAGAAACTAGTCTCGAGACCAGCTAACCTACCCAAACCCAAGTGTAACCTAACCAACAACAGTTAGACAAGCTTATGAAAAATGAGCTGAATATTCTACAGAATCCTAAGTATCAGAGCGTAGGAGAGACCTCAAAAGCCCTTCTAAGTTTAGAAATATCAAACTCCTCTAAGCTGAACTTCTAAATGTTCTATTCTTCAACCCATCAGTCTTGATATCGGAACCAACCCCATCTGTCATCTCAACCAAGTTATTATAGCTGCATCCACGCATTTCCAGCCACGACCACACATTGTAATCAGCATTGTGTAAACCAGCCTGTTAGGTGGATGAGCTTCCCCTTCATGTCACTGAAAAAGCTAAAGGCATCATCAAACAACCCATTTCTACACATTTCCTTAGTTATTGGAGCATACAAACTCGGAAACGCACATCTCCACACAATTGTTCAGCAACAGAACGCCTCATCAATCTTTCCATCTTTGAAACCGCAGGTGTAAGTATCTTGTAAGTGTCGTTAGCTACACAAAGACCTAACTTGCAAGCAGTACAATACATCTCAATGCAAAATTAACCTTCCCCTGAGTTAGATATAGCTTCAATCAGAGTATTAAAAGTTTGAATATCAGGAACAAACCCTCCTTCGGTCATCTTACTCACCATTTCTTTAGCAGATTCCAAGTAGCCAGCATTTAACATACCTTCAATGAGCAAATCACGGCTACCAGCTGGTGGATAAAACCTTTACTACTCACTGAAGGATTTGTTGACATCCGAGAGTCTTCAGGGGACGATTTGAGAGAGGATCATCTAATTCACAAACAACTCCAACCTGATACACTTTGGGAATTGAATGGTACTTTTTGCACAAACTTCATTTCCCCAGAATTGGTAAGACCCAATCTCCATCTCTCTCTCCTTCCCAATCTTCATCAGAACCAATCAAAACATCCCTCTTCTCTTCTTCATGAGTTTCACCCTCCGTTTGTAACAATTTTCTCGAATGACGCGTTTTCAATAACACAAGATCCAGCATTTTCCTCCGCACATTGTATATCGGATTTGGCTCAATCAAACAGCCTTTGCTATAAGCTTCTCTCAGAAACAAAGTCTGCGTACTTCCTTTCGTCGATACATAGAAAATCCCAGGATGTTTCAATATTACTTCCCTCACGTTTACTTCAATTCCAAGATCCTTTCGGAAATGAGCTAATCTTTCGACTTCAACCATTTTCTCTACCGTTAAGCTCAGAAGCTCATGGATAACTGCAACCACTCGCTTCTCAAATCTCTCTAACCCTCGAGAAATCTCCTTTCTCTCGTAAGGCTTCACATAAGGTATCCTTTGCCAATTCTTTAGCCCTTCTCTGAATCCTTTCTCAATCTTGAACCCTGTCGGAAGATGAATCGGAAACGCATAATTCGTCTCAAACTCACTCAACCATTTCTCTCTGTATTCAACTTCTCTCCACTCCTCAACTTTTGCCACACACAAACTCTCATCATCACCATCTCCATTAACTAACTCTAAAGTCTCCAAATCAATTAACCTGAAATCTGAAGTATACTTAGCCAAAATCGAATCTCGAAAATCCTCAGGTAAACCCAATTCCCTTCTAATCAACCTCAAAGCATGTACACGAAGAACACCATTTCTCGACATCAACAACAACTTCTTTATCCGTCTCACAGCATCAACCTCACACTCTCTAATCACATTCTCTTCCTCATCAACCAATCCCTTCAACTTCTCAGTAATCTTACAACACAGATTCTTCCTAAAGGGATGTGTAAAGATCTCAAAAGCATGAGGATACTTACCAACAAAAGCTCCAACATTTACATTCAAACCAACCAGATTCTTCCATCGAGACATAAGCTGCAAAGACACAAAAGGACCACGCTTTTTGCAAGACATGAGTTTAGAAATCTCGAGTATGACGTTTTGCTTCCTAATCTGAGCAATGAGTTTGTCTAACTTATGATCTCTCGTTCGATTCTCTAACCTAGTCTGCGCTGAATCTACAGGCTTTAACCATCTTCTCTGATTGTACAAGTAAAGGGGACATAAAGATGAAGACTTTATTGGATTTTGATGAGTTAAAGCTTCTCTGATGCTACTGTACCTCAAAGATTTTAGAGAATTCATATCTAACCACTGTAAATTTGGGGAAAAAGGAAACACTTTTCAAACATTAACATAGATCACCATTTCTCCAGAGGCCATTTCTCAAGTTTGGGTTTCGGTAACAGTAAAAGTTCTTGGTAGAGAGAGCAAGAGAGCGGCGGAGAGGGAGCAAGATCAGCAACAATCAACAAACAAGTTTTAGATTGAGCTAAAATTAACGAACCGAACGGTTTCTATTGAACCGGACGGTTTCATATTAAACGAAACCGTTTGAGATATGTTTTGTATCAAAACACGAACCCTTCCCCCTCGATTCCGACTATCAAATGGAACACAGAAACGCTCGATTCCACACGATTCCGCCATTGCTGGTAAAGGAATGAGCTTTACATTGTAGATGTCGAAGTGGGTTTTACGGATTGGATTCGCTGCAGTCACGGAGCCACCATTCTCGTTTCTGGGTTTTGAGCAAGTCCATTGCTTTTCTTCGTCAGGGTTTTGCTACATCTGAGGTAAGTCTTTCCGATTCTGAAGTCTCTCTCTGTTGTGGAAACGAAACATTGTTGGAGATTAGGGAAGTATTAAGACAAGCGAAAACAAATGGTTGGTAGAGGGAAATCAAAATAGGCTTGTTCCAGAGGTTTTAGTGATATAAAGTGAAGGTTAATAGCTACTTTTGGTTTGCTAATTCGTGAAGAAGGAAGTAAAAATCTGCTTTTGAATGCTTTAGATTTGGATTTAGAAACGTTTCTTCACCTTTTGCTTTCTTGACGAAGTTCTGACAAGTCATAAGCTTATCATAGGATCTGATCTTTTAAATGGTTGCTCGCTCCAGCTAGGATACTAATTCACGAGTCTGTTTTGGATGATCTGTTTAACTCTTAAGCTTTAGCTACTGTTGCTCATCATGTGTCCTGATTCATGAGTGATGTTTTGGAGTTCTTGTTTTTAAGACTATAATCTCTAGTATTCCAATAATCACTTTTGGTCTTTTGCGTGTTTAGGGTGAAACTATATTGGTCTGTGAGTTTAATTGACAGCAGTCGTCTTTGTTTCATGAACTGTTCACACGTAACCTACTGTCTTTGCTAGATCTGGCTATCTAGATAGAAGGGATTTGATTTGTTGGATTTGCCCAATTTTGGTTTGAGGGGTTTGGTTTGTTGTTCTAATTTCACAATGACCTACGATGACACTGTCTTCCTTGTTTGTCTTTTTTGCGCAGAAACTGAAGATGAAAAGATCATCTCTTTTCATGGCTGCAGCCACTGTATCAGCCACGGCTGTGATGGCTGGTTGTTGCGGTGCTATGCTTGCTAACTCATGCTCACCGAACGAAAAGCTAAACGATTACATCTGGGGATTTGTTCAGAAAGGAATCACTCATTTGTCAACCAATATGACTCTTGTCATTCACGAATTTCCATGATGCACACCAAAATCACTCTTTCCACTTCCAACAGGGTCAGCTTAGACACATATAATGGAGTTGATGGATATCTGTTGCTAGAGAACGATGCGTTCGTTGACACTTTCAGGGGCATCAAGATCAGATGGATCCTTCGTACCTGCAACTCCGATGGTAACACAAGAGGAGTATCATCACAAGTTCAATACTACGATCTCGTCTTCCCCAAAAAAGCCAGGGACTTGGTCATGGAATCATATTTGCCTTTTGTTTCACTCGAAGCTGAAAGTAGTCCGTTTTTTGGTTTTCTGTAGTAACTTCCTTGGTACTTGTTTAGTTCTTTTTAGGCTTGGATTTTGGAGGTTAAGTAACTATTAGTTCCTTACTATGTATTGTGTTTTCATGGATCTCTAGTTTGATTCTCTAAAGTCTAATCTAGTATTCTAGTATAAGGACTTTAACAATCTCCTCTCGAGTATAAAATGATGACTTGTGTTGTGTATCAATGGTGACATTAGCATAAATCAAGCCGTTGATTGATTTAATTAATCAGATGAGGTTTCAAGTGTGTGGTTGTACCATTACTATCATAGGTTTGATAACAGAGGATCTACTCTCACTGACACTGTTGAAGTCAGACAAAAAAAAGTCTTGAAGGGCAGAAGACAAGGGAACAATGGTTTGACAATTTCGAGATTTTCCCGCTTCCATTTGCTACAATCGTCAATTTTTTATAATTTGTCTTCGTCTTCTTCGTTCATTCCCGATTCAATTTGTAGATAAATTTAATGCAAAAAAGCTTGTCTTTTTAATGGTATTTATAATGTTTTTAATGTCTGCCCTAGACGAAAGGGCAAACAAAATAATTGCGGGGAATAAGATAACATTGAAGTCTTGGGATTTCTTTACTTTCTCTCTTTAGATGGAGATTTTGATAAAGTTTCTGTTTTTAGCAATCTGGTTTTGTTACTCTGTTCTTGACTCTGTTTCTGCTATGGATAGTCTTTTATCTCCAAAGGGTGTTAACTATGAAGGTGTGAATAAAGTTCAAGTTCTTTTATAGTGAAGAAAGGTTTGAACTTTGATTCAGTTTTTTTGTTTTTTGTTGTAGTGGCTGCTTTAATGTCAGTGAAGAATAAGATGAAAGATGAGAAAGAGGTCTTGTCTGGTTGGGATATAAACTCTGTTGATCCTTGTACTTGGAACATGGTTGGTTGCAGCTCCTCTGAAGGTTTTGTGGTTTCTCTGTGAGTATCTTTTGCGCATCACTTGTTTGACTAAATGTCTCTGTGAAACGTTTTTTTGGTTATTGCAAAGTTGAATTTGTTTTTATTGAATGTTCTAATGCAGAGAGATGGCTAGTAAAGGGTTATCAGGGATAATATCAACTAGTATTGGGGAATTAACTCATCTTCATACATTGTGAGTAAACCACTTGTGATTAGTCAATCTTGGAATTCAAGAATGTGTTGTTGTTTACTTGTAATTTTTGTAGGTTACTGCAGAATAATCAGTTAACAGGTCCAATTCCATCTCAGTTAGGCCAACTTTCTGAGCTTGAGACACTTGATCTATCTGGAAACCAGTTTAGTGGAGAGATCCCAGCTACGTTAGGGTTCTTAACTCACTTAAACTACTTGTGAGTTTGATGTTAATGATTCTTGGTTTAGTAGTTAATGGTTGTTACTGTTATCATCTTACAAGTCTCTTTTTAAGTCTTATAGGCGGCTTAGTAGGAATCTTTTATCCGGGCAAGTCCCTCACCTTGTCGCTGGCCTCTCAGGTCTTTCTTTCTTGTATGTCTTGCTCTACGACCTCTACCTAACATTACAGTATATTGAGGTTTACTGTTTTGTATAATGCTTCTTACTTTATTGGTTTTGAATAGGGATCTATCGTTCAATAATCTTAGTGGACCAACTCCAAATATATTAGCAAAAGATTACAGGTAAGATATTCGAAAGATGCATGATTATTAGCTATTTCAATGCATGTGAAAGCTTCTTGATTAATTTTTCTGTTGTAGGATTGTAGGAAATGCATTCCTTTGTGGTCCAGCTTCCCAAGAGCTTTGCTCAGATTCTACACCTGTGAGGAATGGTATGTTGAACCGAAAATTCTCTGCCAAATTAAACTTTTTTTTTATGTAGTACGTGAATTGTTTAACATGTGGTTATTTGATCTCCAGCGACCGGTTTGCCGACAAAGGATATTAGAAAACATCACAGCTTAGTGCTCTCATTTGCATTTGGCATTGTTGTTGCCTTTATCGTCTCTCTAATGTTACTCTTCTTTTGGGTGCTTTGGCATCGATCACGTCTCTCAAGATCATACGGTACACATTACTATAGTCTCTCAAAATCTTTATTCTGTTTGTCATTTACAGTAGATGTCTAGGACGTTGCTGAAATCTGCATTACTTTTTATGGATTTCTTAGTGCAGCAAGACTACGAATTTGAAATTGGGCATCTGAAAAGGTTCAGTTTCCGCGAGATACAAACTGCGACAAGCAATTTTAGTCCAAAGAACATTTTGGGACAAGGAGGATTCGGGATGGTTTATAAAGGATATCTCCCAAATGGAACTATGGTGGCGGTTAAAAGATTGAAAGATCCTAATTATACAGGAGAAGTTCAGTTTCAAACTGAAGTAGAGATGATTGGCTTGGCTGTTCACCGTAACCTTTTACGACTCTTTGGATTCTGTATGACCCCGGAAGAGAGAATGCTGGTGTATCCGTACATGCCAAATGGAAGTGTAGCTGATCGCCTGAGAGGTATTCAATGAAAACATTTCTTGTTTTGTTATTTTTTCGATATATATATAATGGAAAAGGTTCCTTACAAGATAGACATGTTTCAGACAATTATGTAGAAAAACCATCTCTGGATTGGAATCGGAGGATAAGCATTGCGCTTGGCGCAGCTCGAGGTCTTGTTTACTTGCATGAGCAATGCAATCCAAAGATTATTCACAGAGACGTCAAAGCTGCAAACATTCTACTTGATGAGAGCTTTGAAGCAATTGTTGGTGATTTTGGTCTCGCAAAGCTTTTAGACCAGAGAGATTCACATGTCACAACTGCAGTCCGAGGAACCATTGGACATATTGCTCCTGAGTACCTTTCCACTGGACAGTCCTCTGAGAAAACTGATGTTTTCGGATTCGGAGTACTAATTCTTGAACTCATAACAGGTCATAAGATGATTGATCAAGGCAATGGTCAAGTTCGAAAAGGAATGATTTTGAGTTGGGTAAGTAAAGAAGATTCAATCTTTTCTGTCATATTCTTTTAGTCATTTTCATAAAGCAAGAAACTTTACTTGATTTATATTGACCAAGAAGGTCTCTTATACAAAAGAACAAAACTTAAATCAAAACCATTGATTTGTAATGGATCAGGTAAGGACATTGAAAGCAGAGAAGAGATTTGCAGAGATGGTAGACAGAGATTTGAAGGGAGAGTTTGATGATTTGGTGTTGGAGGAAGTAGTGGAATTGGCTCTGCTTTGTACACAGCCACATCCGACTTTAAGACCGAGGATGTCTCAAGTGTTAAAGGTTCTAGAAGGTTTAGTAGAACAGTGTGAAGGAGGGTATGAAGCTAGAGGTCCAAGTGTCTCTAGGAACTACAGTAATGGTCATGATGATCATTCTTTTATTATTGAAGCCATTGAGCTCTCCGGACCACGATGAAACTTAAAAAAATGTATTAACTTGGTTTTGTTTCCATTATCATTAATTGTAAATTATCTTTTTTTTTTCTATAATAAAAGTGGATTTGAGGAAACACACTTTTACCGTCTACCACTATATATTTGGTGTTGGAGGAAGTAGTGGATTTGGCTAAATATGGCTACTCTGATCCTCTCACCATCACTGCCGTTGGCAATCTATCAAGCATACCTGGTCACCTCTTTCAAGCGCTCTCTTCCACTGGAATCCAACTTTGCCATGGCCACCAAGGTTCCAAAGACATTGTGTCGTTTATGTCTAGGAGGATGTCCGAGAATTCACCCCCAGCTAATATTTTGGGCATATGCGACCCGAGTGGCTTCTCTGTACCTCGGAGTGGATACAACCTTTTCAGGCCGTTTTCATATTCTTCTCTTCAACAAGACTCCATCCTCTGGGAAAGCTTGATTCTGACAAATTCAAGGGCACTTGATGAGGAGGATACATGCACTGAAGCTGGTGAATCTGCTAGCTGGTTTTGCATATCATGTAAACATCTTCGTGGCCAAGGCCTTGAAAGTTTCACCGAGCATTTCTCTAGTCGGCAGCATATGCGTTTAAAATCGCATGGCCTTGAGGAAGCAACCAAAAGCGATAGTGCAAGAAACTGAGGATGTGAACAAGAAGAAGAGGAAGAGTGCTTTGCTTATTTTCAACTCTCCTTTGTTTTATTTTTATGAAGTATACTTCTTTATTTATGTCTCAAATGATCAGTGGCTGCTTTATACACAGTCACATCCGAACATAAGACCAATGATGTCTCAAGTGTTAATTATGTTTTAAATGATCAGTAATGTGGTATCCATGTTCTTATCGACAGTATAAACAGAAATAATGAAGTAAAAAACTGTATAGTTTGAATGTTTAATAGTAATGCTCTTTCTACTACAATAGTAACAGTAATGAAAGACATATATTAACTTGTGTGTAATACCTTGGGTGCCATTGGAAGAGAGTCACTAACTCACTTATACAAAAGAAGAAAACACAAATCAAAACCATTGATTTGTGTTGGATCAGGTAAGGACATTGAAAGCAGAGAAGAGATTTGCAGAAATGGTGGACAGAGATTTGAAGGGAGAGTTTGATGATTTGGTGTTGGAGGAAGTAGTGGAATTGGCTTTGCTTTGTACACAGCCACATCTGAACATAAGACCAATGATGTCTCATTAAAGGTTCTGAAAGGTTTAGTGGAACAGTGTGAAGGAGGTATGAACCTAGAGGTCCAAGTGTCTGTCTCCAAATGTTGTTTTGTCATAAAACTGTTACAGCTACAAAAAAGTTACAGCTGAACTAGTTGACACATATTGACCAAACTCATTTCCTCTTAATAGAAAAAATAATCTTTTCGGTTCGCCGAGATCGGTTTAGGAAAAGACCTTAAAACATGGGCCTAAGAATATGTTATTATCGTGGGCTTTGTAACTTGTCCTTAAGAATATGTTATTGTCGTGGGCTTTGTAACTTGGGCCTTTATTAAACCATTTTGATAATCCAAAGGGATACTATCGTCATTGCGATGATATAAGAAACCCTAAGTAGCCGACCCTTATAATTCCTCTCACTTCGCACTCAACGCAGTTTCGTTTCCGCAACTCTTTCATTGCTTCATCTCTTAGCTCGGCTTTGATCTCCTCAAAATGGTAATTTTCTACTCATCTTCGTTTGTGTCTATAGCTCGATTCGATGAAAATGTGTTTTGTTCAATGTGTTAATGTCTGGGTTTTGTTCTTTTTGTCTCTCAGGCGTCGGAGAAGAAGCTCTCGAACCCCATGAGGGACATTAAGGTTCAGAAACTTGTTCTCAACATCTCCGTTGGTGAGAGTGGTGATCGTCTCACTCGTGCCTCTAAGGTAATTGAAAAAGATCTATACTTTATACGATTCCACTTCATTGTGCTGAGTCTAAATCAATGGAATGTAGATTATAGTAGAAGCTACTGGGGAAATGTTTAGTGATAAGTTTTGTGTCATTATGTGTAGGTGTTGGAACAGCTCAGTGGTCAAACCCCTGTCTTCTCCAAGGGTATGTTAATGCCAGAGATTTAAGTTTCTATGATTTTGAGTTTGTGTTGCTTTTGAATCTGATGTATGTTGTGGTTTTTGTTAAACAGCGAGGTACACTGTGAGGTCTTTTGGTATTAGGCGTAATGAGAAGATTGCGTGCTATGTGACTGTGAGAGGTGAGAAGGCTATGCAGCTTCTTGAGAGTGGTTTGAAGGTTAAGGAGTACGAGCTTCTTAGGAGGAACTTTAGTGACACTGGTTGCTTTGGATTCGGTATCCAAGAGCACATCGATCTTGGAATCAAGTAAGTTTTAAATTCATTTTATAAACATATCCTTGAAATAGATTCTTTAATTGCTCTGCATAAAGATTTTGGTACTCTGTATAGGTTGAAGAGTATTGTAGTTGCATCTAAATGTTTAGTCTCCAAATATGGGAGGTTGTGCATTTAAGTCATAATGATAGGAAGACTTCATTGGTGTTTGTTCTATGTTACATTTTTCTTTGATTTACTCTGGCTTTCGAAGAATGATAGGTTTGGAATGGATTCTAGATGAGCCCGTTAAAATATGAAGATTACTGTCTGGTTTAGTAAAAGATGAATGTTTTGCTTCATACGATTTGAAACTGAGTTAAACTAGTTTCTCTGTAATCTAGATTTTTGCTTTATTAAAAGTTGTAAATTCTCTGTCATTCTTATCTATTATTTTGTGTGTTTAGGTATGACCCTTCTACCGGTATCTATGGAATGGACTTTTACGTTGTCCTAGAACGCCCAGGATACCGTGTGGCTCGTCGCCGTAGATGCAAGGCCCGTGTTGGTATTCAACACAGAGTAACCAAGGATGATGCCATGAAATGGTTCCAGGTCAAGTATGAAGGAGTTATTCTCAACAAGTCTCAGAACATCACTGGTTAAACAAAGTGTTTTGATCTTTTTAAGATTTTTGTTGATTCTAGCCTGTTTTAAAGTTTGTCATCTTTGGATTTTAAAAGAATTTTCTTGTTGTAGTAAAACCTTTTTTGACATGAGTTTGGTAGAATCAAAATCTTCCAAAAACCTTGGAGACATAATTTTTATTTTACTTGAAGCCAAAGCATCTCCTTTGATTTCACTGCCCTTTTAGCTCAGCAACTCACATGTTTCACTTCAGGAACCTATAGGAATGTTCTACTGGTAAATTAACGTAATGAACACTACCTTCGCTCACGCACGAATAGTGCTAAACCATACTTGCAGGAAAATATGAATTACATAACGCTTGGAGAATAGCTAATAACCCAATAATAAATCATCTAAGGTGTGATTTATACTCGAAAGAACCCTAATGAAGATCTCTGGAACTCTTTAGGTAAAGATCAAACCTTTTTGTTTGTTTAAATCCAACGACACCTTTTAGAAAGATAAAAGAGTAAGAGGATTAAGAACACAAGCGAGAAAAGACCAATACCGAGACCAAACAGTGTCTTTTTGGAACCATTGTGTTCTTCTTCTTCATCTTCCTTCACCTTCTCAGTCTCCTTCTCATTTCCTCCTCCTTCACCGTCGTAATCGCCGTAATCGTTTTCCCCTGACAAAGTTTCCTCCTTTTGGGACGGGGACCATAAAGGGAAGCCGTATTTATCACATGGAGCAATACCCTTCAGTTTCAATTTCGAGGAGAGAACAGTTTTGTTGTAACAGAGCTCATCGTTGCCTCCGATTTCGAAAAAGTTGAGATTTTTTATGAACGTTTCGTTGAATGGTAAAACTCCATGGAAGGAGTTATCAGCGAGGTTCAAGTGTTTGAGATTCTTCATTTCGGAGAAGAAACTTGGAATGGTGCCGTTTAGTTGATTCTTGGTAAGATCCAAATGTGTAAGTTCAGGAATCGATGAGAGTGTGTTTGGGATTGTTCCTGAGAGTTTGTTTGAAGCTAAAGACAAGGTTTTTAGAAAGGTTAAGTTTTTTATTGTGTTTGGTATTTGGCCGGAGAGAGAGTTATGAGATAAATCTAGAGACTTGAGGTTTGTGAGACGAGTAATGGAAGTTCGTATTGAGCCTTTGAGTGAGTTGTTTGATAAATCTATGTGTGTGAGATTTGAGTGGAAAGATTTAGGGAGAAAGCCGGAGAGATTTGAGTTTGAGATTGTGAGGGAAGTGAGTTTATGCATATTACCGAGGATTACGTAAAGACGACGTGAGGTTGAGATTGGGGTTGAGGAGATTTTGAGGGTTTGAAGGTTTACAAGACGAGCGAGGAAGAGGCCGGAGAGTCGGCCACGGTTGTGGAGGAAGGAGGAGACAGCGGAGAAGGAGTTGAGTGAGTGTGGGAGGTGGTGTGGAGGTGGAAGAGAAGGGCAGTTTGTGAAGGAGAGAGTGAGGAGGGATATGGAGAGAGGTTTGAGTGTTTTGTAGGTGAGAGAGAGATTGGAGGGGCAGTTTGTGAAGGAGATAGAGGTAATGTGGCGGTATGGAGAAGCGTCGTCGCAAGTTATGGAAGAGGAGGAGGTGTTGTTGTTGTTGTTGCAGGGATCATTGGTTGGTGTAGAGATGTTGAGAGACTGGAGAGCCTTGAGCTGTTTTGGGTATAGTGGAGAGGCGGAGACGGTGGCAAGTAGGAGGATGAGGAGGAGCAACGGCGGTTTCATAGTGGAAAGCAGAGTAGAGAGACTTAGGAATGTTCGAAAGATTGGAATTTGAAAGAAGGGTCTTGTGCGATAGTTAAAGGCTGCTCAATTTTACCAAAGAGCTTTAGAAAATCTGATGTCTTTACCATTTAAGACGTACATGCCAAGAAAATAGCAACAACAACAATAGTATATGGTAAGAAGAACTCGATCACTCACATGTGTGTGTGTGTAACTCCCAAAAGTATTAATCGTATGAATTACTACTATTTTGTGGATTTATACTTAGGATTATAACATAATTTATTGAAAAGTAAATTGGATTTCAACTTTGTACCAAATTCTTAAATGGGGACAAGAAAAATCTAATTACGGATAACCTTTTTTTGTACATTCCCATTGATAAAAGTTTTGGTTGAAAACTTTGATCTAGGCAAAAATTGAATGAAAACACAAACAAATGGTATGTAATAAAGTTGATAGTAAAAGAATTTAACAATTCAAAAAATTAGTTGAAATGTAATCCATGACCATGAGGTTTTTTTTGTCAACAAAATGATTACAAAATTGTTTTCTATTAACATGAAAATGTAGATGATTAGAAAACAATAATAACTAACTTGTGGATCAAGCAACCATTTGAGAAAATCCAATAATAACAATGTGAAACAAAGATAAATATTTCAGTCATTTCATGATCAATCAGGCCTAATCAAGAGATTGAGTAAACCTTAACTACTCTGGTGGTGTCACAAACAACAAGATTCTCAGAATCAGATTGATTCGTGCAAAGCCAATTCACCTGTTCAAGAATCCCCAATAGATGTCAGAATCAGACAAAAGAGACTGAAGAAGTGGAAATAACAAAAGAGAACTTTCAGAGCTTTAGTTAACTTACCTTTTTGCTTAGGTTAATATTAAAGTGGAGGAAATCTCTGTTATTGTTGTTGTTGTCTGGATCAAGACATTTATAGCAATCCCATATTTTGACCGTCTTATCATTACCACCTGAGATCAAGAATCTACCTTTCTCCTGAAACAGAGAAAAAGCGACACAAGACACAGCAGCATTGTGTCCACCAACAGAGTAATCTAAGCAAACCCTTTTGATCGCACTGCTGCTACTGCTACTGCTGCTGCTTCCTTTCGATGATGTTCCTTTTCGGGTAAGTTCTGATTCAATATTGATCAAATCGACGATTCCATCACCTCTAGCAACTGCGCATATCTTGTCTAACTTATCAACCATGTCCATTTCAGGGATTGCAATCGAGTGAACAAATGCAGGGTTTAGGCATTGTCCTGAGTTATTATGTGTATCAGAACCTGAAAGATTCACAGAAGAAACCTGTTAATGCAGATTTACAGCATATATACAAGGCAAAAGAAACCCGTATCAATGGTATAGGCTTTACCAAAGTCTATAATCTTATGCGAGCGACCTTTTGAGAAATCCCATAAAACAAGCTTCGAATCAAGTCCACCAGTTATAACTGTATGACATTACACATTTCAGAAACCTTCAAGAGATAAATACATAATAACAGAATCATATCAAGATGTTAGAGTTACCTTCCCAAGGTCTCCATGGAATGAATTGCACAGAACTGCATATCTTCAGTGTCATATTAAGGTATTGACTTAAGAATGATCTTTAAAGGATAGAAATTTCACAGATGCGAGGGACTATAAGTCTATAACAACGAAGTAAGGATACACTTGTATGACCCGCCCTAAGGGTTTTGTAAAGGCATTTCTGACCAATGTCGATGATCTGTGTTCAAGCAAACTAATCAAACCGAGAAATGTTCCACAATATCATGTTAATGTAACCGAACAAACATTGAGTGTACCTTAACATCTCCAGAATCATCTGCTGAAGCAAGAAAAGATGATTTTCCATTGCATACAACCTAAAATCAAGAAAATCAAAAGATTATCAACATGGATATCGTAGGTAAATTCGAAAATTTCTCAGATAGTCAGTGTTTTTTAGAAGGAACACTACCTGGTTTACTTCGTCTTTGTTGTAATTAAAACTCTCTAATGGCTTCCAAGAATTAACACTTGACTATAAAATTTCAGAAAGCAAGAAGATTTAAACTGACTGAAGAACATTTGTTTATAGTTTATCAAAGTTCCGATCTTTTTGAATTACCATATGAACATCGAAAGACTTGATTTCGTTTCCACAAGAAGCATAGAGAATGTCCTCATTACCTGAAAACCAATCAATCACCAAACTGAAACAAAGAGAGATGAAGTTGAAAGAGAGTAAGACAAGAACCTGTCTTGAAACAAAGAGACGAAACTGGTTCTGTTCCAACGTCCATGATGAATTGAACATCTTTACACCGCAAATCAAACCAGCAAACGCAACCATCCTAATGATCCATCTTTCAAATTGTTAATTCCTCTTCGTAAAACCCTAAAATCATCGAATTAAAAGTAATCAAGTAAGTTTCAGAAACCTCTCCGGAAGTTAGAACAAGTCCAGGCCTGTCACGAGAAGCTATACAACAAGTAGCTGTTGATTTGTGACCTCTCAGCTTCCTTGGCTCCTCCATTGCCATAGCTCTGTCACACTCTCTCTCAGTTTCGCCGGCGATTACTCAGCTTCAAGCTCTAACCAAATAAGGGATAGACAAAAAAAAGCTAACCGAACTATACCAATATTATATTATAAAACCAACGGTTTTGCTAAAAATCAATTTTAGTGCAACTTAAACCAAATTGAGCCGATATAATGAAACTATACCGAACTGAAATCATCAAAGCTGATTCTTTTATCGCTCTTTACCTTAGATAATGTAATTTAAGGTTCTGAAAATTTGACAAAGCAATTTGAAACAATAACACTGGTAAAAATTATATAAGTAACAGAAGTACACCAAAATGACATTAATCAACCTAAAAGCAATCTTCATATTCGAAAAGAACCGTTAACAAAAACTGATCCTCAGGGTCGTTAACAATAATTCTACTCTCTCATTAGTTAGAGCAGCATCCGCCTTTCTTCACAGCGGAAACATCTTTGCTGATATCGATCTTGTCTCCTTTCGATGGAACATTAGCGGATTCGCTAGCAGCTTCCATCGCCTTCTTGCTCACAATGTGGTGAATCTGAGTGAGGACTTCCGCGAAAGCGTTCTCGACATTAGTGGCTTCTAGAGCTGAGGTTTCCATGAAGTAGAGAGATTCTTTCTCTGCGAATGATTTAGCATCTTCTGTCTGAACAGCCACGAGATGGCGAAGGTCAGATTTGTTGCCCACGAGCATGACGACAATGTTTGGATCAGTGTGGTTTCTGAGTTCTTTTAGCCACGTCTCAACGTTTTCAAATGTTGAGTGTCGGGTTACATCGTACACAAGAAGAGCACCAACAGCTCCTCGATAGTACGCGCTAGTGATGGCTCGATACCTAATTCAAACATTGTCAAAGAAAACAAGAATTAAGTTAACCAAGACATCAGAACATAGTTAAAGCGAACAAGAAACCAAGAATCAAAATGTTAAACAAAGAGCAAGAAGCTTTTCAGTTTCGAAATCAAGCTAAGGTTAGGCTTTACAAAAATGATCAGAGAATTGGAGAAGAGCCATATCATACAAAGCAATCAGCTTTCCAATTCAAAAGCTGACTAAGTGAAGCTACAAATGAAGAGTTAAGAATCCTACTGAAACCAATCAAGCTCTCTTACCAAAACACATCAGCAAAAACAACAGAAAAGGCCTGAGAAAGTAAAGCTTCAAGAAACTGATCAGAGAAAACAATAACAACAAACAATACAAAGCAAGAAGCTTTTCAATTTCGGATCCAGACTAAGTATAAAGCTTCAAAAAACTAATCCGAATGGCTCAAGAACCTTTAATGAAATCTGAGAAAGAAAAGCTAAGGAATCGTAGAATTGAAGTTATTGATACCAATCAAGCACTCTAACATAAACTATTCTTAGCAAAAGCAACAGAAGAATTTAGATAAAGCTAATGACTTTCTAATCATACACAGAATCACATACAAATCCAGATCTCTACTTGTAAAAAAGAGCCGATGAATCTAAACCAATGTACAGAGATCTAAACCCTAAACTACAAAACAAAAGTCTCCACCATAAGGGAACCAGATCGAGAAAAATGAACAATGTAAGCTGGAAAAAGATGAGACCTTTCTTGACCAGCAGTATCCCAAATCTGGGCTTTGATGACTTTATCATCAACATTCAAACTACGAGTCGCGAACTCAACGCCGATCGTGGATTTGGACTCGAGGCTAAACTCGTTCTTGGTGAATCTCGAAAGCAAATTGGATTTGCCCACACCCGAATCACCAATCAAAACAACCTTAAAAAGGTAATCGTACTCATCATCAGCTCTGTAACCCGCCATTGATTTATCTCCTTTTCAAAGCTTCGTACTTCAATACAAAACCCTTAAGAAATCGTAAAAGACTGCTCTAATTTGAAATGAAAAAAAAAATGAGATTTGAAATTTCAGATTCTGTCAAGATCTTTTCGATTTCTACAGAGAAAGACGCGGAATTGAAAATATCAAAAGAGAAAGAGAAAGGACCTGTGTTGTGGTGTCTTTATCAGAAAAAAAAATCTACCATTTGTGTAATAAATTACTGAAACACCCTTCTCAAGCGTTTAAAAGCGAGGACATATTCGTCATTTCGTTTAAAATTGATGCAAATAAAAAATTGCGTCTGCCGGGAGTCGAACCCGGGTCTATTGCTTGGAAGGCAATTATCCTAACCGTTGGACTACAGACGCTGACGTTTAGCAAATGCAAGTAACGCTTAATATTATAAAATTGTATGACGTGGCAACTGGCAAGTATAAAAACAGAGAGATCGTATCTGTTTCACTTTCTCTTTCAAGTCTAACAAACTAATTTCAGAGTCAAAACGGAATTGACCTTGAAGACCTCTCCGGCGATTCTCCCGCCGTAACCACCTTGAAACTTTTATCGTCTCCGTCGGTTCGACGATGGGTTGTATCGGATCTTCTCAGGCCAACAATGAAGGAGGTGGTAAGTAAAATCGATTCTCACTCTTTTAAGTATCTTTCGTCTGCTGAGATTCTCGCTCCGTTCGCAGAATTTTCGCTGATATTGCGTTGTGATTCGTAAAAATATTGCAAATGTTTGAAGCTGATAAGACCACAGTTTTCAGAATTAGTATGATCTTGATAATGTGACTGTTCTGAATTTGGAATGTTCTTGAACATGTACTGTTCTGATTTCAGTTTAGAATGCTCTTAATTGTTGATTAGAATTGGTGTTATACGATGAGAGAAAGTTGTTATCAGTGGTTTGATTAAAATTGCAAAAAAGGTTGTTCTTTAGTTCTGTGACAATACACAAGATTATCAGATTCTTCAGTTCTGCATTTGTGTTGTTGTTATTGAGAGAACTGTTTATAGGGTAGATGGTTATGTGTATAAGATGATCAGAGTAAAATTGTTATCAGTGGTGTGATTGAAATATGACTATCACAAAAACCACCAGTTTCTTCTGTTCTGCCTTGTGTTGCATTTGTCTTGTTGAAATCGAAATTGTGCTGATATTTTGATGTAAATTTACTGAAATAATTGGTTTAGGATTGGTGGTAGTTATACTGTATCATTCTCTTATGAGTTTGGTATGTTGACACAGTAAGAAAGAAGAAAATTCGGAAACCTAAACCGTGGGCACATACTGAGCCAATCACAAGGGCACAACTTGTCAATATGCGTGAGGAGTTTTGGGACACTTCTCCACACTATGGTGGTCAGAGAGGTATTTATATAAATCACTTTCTAATATGCATTGCACTATGCACATTTGGAAACAGAGTTGAAATTACTGGTAAGCAGAGATATGGGAGGCGCTTCGAGCTGCTGCTGAAGCTGACTTGAAACTAGCACAGACTATTGTTGAAAGTGCAGGCGTGATTGTCCAGAATCGTGATCTAACATTGTGTTGGGATGAAAGAGGTTTGCCAACACACAATTGCCGCACATTAATTTGATTAGTTTTTTCTTTTTCAAATTTTGTTTTGTTTTGTTACCTTACAAACTTACTTTTAATCAATGCAGGTGCTAGATATGAGCTTCCTAGGTATGTTCTCAGTGAGCCAACGAATCTGATTAGAGAGGAGGGACAGTAAGTTCCATGAACATTGACACAACAAGAAAAGCTTAGTAGAAGTAGTAGAAGAAGAAGCAAAGTAGACTAGAAGAATCTGAAGTAAGTCTCTCATACTCTTTACTTCTAGCCAATTGATAGAGAACAGAAATGATACACTAGTAGTACAAGCGTTCTGTATAGTTAGTTTACTGGTGGAATCTAAAGTCAGAGATGGTGACACGTGATAGTTGATGTAGAGATGTACAGTCAGGTTTTATGAACTCTTTTGGGTGTAAAAATATGATCTAATGGAATGTTTTCTTTTGACAACTATGTGATGCAAATTACACAAATTTCAATAGGATCGAAAATACAAATGAACTCAAAGTTTTAGAAGAATCCCAAGTCCAAAAGAAAAATAGGAGTATCCCTAAATAGGATACTCGAAGATATGAAGCATACATAGATCATCTAGCTTCCCCTTTCCTGGAATAAGAGTTGTGGACCTTTCAGATGTACTCATTACAAAGTGTTAACTTTACTATACCACTCCTCCCATCGGTTGTGGCCTCGGTATGCACACTTTCTTGAACAAGCAAACACAACAGTTTTATCTGAATAAGATATACCCCTAAGAAAGAAAGGGAACATGCAACGCTTTTCACAAACTATGCAGAAAGGTCTAGTCATACCATCGTTGGATACTAGTTCACCTCCCATGTATCTTTTCCCTGGCATGAAGTAATTCATGTCTCCAAGTACACAATCGATATGGAGAGTGACACCACAATCATCACAACTATAATACCATACGCTTGGATCTGTCTTTCCCTCGCAGATATCACACCACAATTGACCCTTGGAGCTTCCAGCACCATGATGCAATGATAAAACATGATCGTCACATCTGTGTTTCACTTTTCTTGGTAACGTGGCACACTCCATGCCTAAAGCGAAGTCACAAGCAATACAACTCAAGACATACTCTGAATCTTCACCACATGCTCCACATGTCTTATGCTCTTTCGAGGTACGAAATAAGGGATGCGGATGCAGTTCATGCTGAAAAGGCTCAGAAATGGTGCTGCACCGCATATCTAACATAATTGTCAAATGCATACATGCGTAGTTAGAAAGGCACTTGTACCTGAAACCATCGAAATGTTTTTGACAATATGTACACTCGAAATCCTTGCCAGAGTACTCATCACCATACTGGAGATCAAGTTTGTGGTTGTGCAGGATATTTCGTTTCTTCCGGGGAAGACTGGCACATACTTTATGGAGGAAGAACTCGCATTCCACACATTTGAAGAATGTATCAGAACTTACTGGCATTACACAAGCGTCGCACCGCTTCTTTTCATAACTAGCAGCAATACCATCATCAACAAGTCTTAAAATATGTAAATCATGACTAAAATGAATGATCTCTTTCTCATTTATTTCCTCGTATGGATCTTTTTCTTCCTCATCTTCAAGATCATCTTCGAGTTCTTTCCCGTCCCACACATCTTCTCTTGTGGCGCACTTTGAATGAACAGCATAACTAGGACAACGTGAGCAAGAGAAAGCTCCAAAGGTCCAATCCATTCTCTTGCGACAAACTCCGCATTCCCAATCCCCGTGACCGAGTTGATAAGTATGAGAAATCTTGTGGTCATGACGGTTAATGTTTATCACCCGAGCCAAATTGATACAACCTTTGTGTAGCATGAAATCACATTCAAGACAAACGTAAGGATTACGGTCACCAACAAGACCACAAGCGTTACAAGTGAATGAATCTTTTCTAGCCATGAGAGTTAACGTATGGTTATGGCTCTTCTCTTGATATATAGTAAGCGGTGCAGGTTTTAACCAACATCTCAAATCTACACTGAAGTTACATACAGAACAATGGAACATGAGATCAACAAGTGGGCTTCGACAAAACTGGCATTTACCATCAGTATAGTCGATTGTCTCGGGAGAGACTTTCTTGAGAGGATGTCTGGAGTGACAAGGGTGGTTGATGATGTCTGGCCAACCAATGCATGACACATGAGCTTGGATGTTGCAACGTCCACAGTTATATCCGTAGCCAGAATCATCACCACATCCATCGCAGTTACGTGACCGGCTTGTGTCGTTGTCCGGCTTCATTCTTACGTATCTTAAGGGATGGTTGCAGAATTGCTTCACTCTCTCGTTTTGTTGGTCCATTTTAGTGGCTCTCTCAGATGAAATTTGTATCTGAGATTTATGTTGTTATATGAATCATATTAGTATTTTTACCTAATTGGTGTTACCGATATTAGTCATTGACCTTACCGACCGACACAACCAGCTCATTGTGATTATAAAATATTATTACTCCGAGTCTCCGATTAGCCCAAAAATTCGTATAAAAATGGTTTGGTTTGGTATTCATTGACTTTGCTGTTATTATCCTTTAGGCACTAAAAATCTGAAACTAAAGAGAGAATTAAAAATGACTTTGTGTGACACAGTTTAGAGTTCATTGATAATAGAGAAATGATCTAGGATACCATTTTTTAAGTTTTTGTTTTCCAAAGATATCACAATATTACGTTTCTTGACCAAGCATCTTATCATAATATTACGTTTCTTGGAGTGATTTTGAACGAAATCTGAGTTATGTCAGGTTTTTGTAATGTTGTGATTGCAAAAGTTGATGTTAATTTTACAACATCCGAGTCTTGTAGTCCTAATCTGTAGAATTAGAACCTTAATTGTTCTATTACTCAAAACTATAATGTTGTTCTATAAACAATATATAGAAAAGATCAACTGATTATTATGTCATGTCTTCTACTGCACTTGTGACTTGTCTTAATGAAATTGAAATTGTGATGACCTTCTGATGCACTTGTCTTGGCTTTTTAATATTTGATCTAGTGTAACCGAACGAATTGCTTAGGGCATCTTCAAGGCTAAGATACCCCTATTGAAGATGGTCTTAACTCTCTCATATTCAATATTTTTAGAAGACACAGTCTCTGTATAGTTGGGAATCTAAAGTGGGAGATGGTGACACGTGGTGGTTGAGGAACAAGTGTACAGTCAGGATTTGTGAACAAAATGATCTAAGTATTTTGCTTATTACTTTAAAAAATAAGATTTACAAAATAAATCATGGCAAGAAAAACTAGAGATGTATTTTTTTTTTTTTAAACAACAAAAATATGTCACAAGGTTTGATTTAAAATGATTCCCTCCCTCCACATATTTCTATAAAAATTATTGAGAATAGCAAAAACTTTGAAAAACAATGTGTGTCAGAAATGGTCTCTCAAGTTATCATGTCTTTTTGTTCCTTGAATTTTGGAGCTAAGCATTTACTAACATTTAGCCAATTACAATTTACAAACGATTTGTTTAACACTAATCAGTTATATGATCGAAACTCAAAAGTAATTAGTATTTTTCTTTTTCTTGGATGCATGTTAGTTTACAGAATTAACAATGGTAGAATTAGCAAACCACACAAGTTGAACAAGTTAATCATCTCTAAATTAAATGTGCTCACATGTGTCATTGACCACCATCGCAACCTATTTTTTAATTTCCCTTTATTAATTTTTTTTTTTTGAAATCTCTCAAGTCCATCTGAATCAACATGAATTATATTTGTTACAAAAGCTAGCTAACAAAATTTTCCTAAGATAAGAAGTTTAGCTTGTTCATTATTATTAGTTTTATAGACTGGAATGTCTTTTCAGTTTTTTTGCACTAATTTTCACATCGTTTGTAATTTATATCACAATTGCTAGTTTTATTATTATATTTTCTTTTTTATATATATCATATGTTTAACATCAACTTCATTTCATTATCTTTGTGAAGTTGATAGTTTTAGCATTTTTATTTGTTAAGTAACGGGAAATTTGGTTCATGTCATTGGAAAACAATATCAGTACTTTTATCCACAAAAAAGTATATACTTATTTAAGCTTGTAAATCATATTATCTGACTTCAAACCACATACAGCATAAAAATAGAAGTTGTGATTTGAATATACACCTTCCAATTTTTTCAGAAAAGTAAATTTGATGTTTGAATTATCACTATATTAATATGAAAAATATTTAACTCCCATAAAAGACTAAAGGAGTGTTATTGGTTTATTGATTTGTAAATCCTTCTAGAATTTGTTAATCTTTATTATTTATGAAATCAAAATACATGAATTTTGAAATAACATGTTTTATCCTTGGATTTGAATCCTCTGTCAAATCATTTTACACTATCAAATATCAAATCATTTCAAATTCATTTAAAACATACTGTGTATTTTAAAATCCAAAACAAATTACTAAACGAATAACATAAGATTTTAACTAGTATTTATAAATCATACAACCAATAATAGATGATTTTGATAGTTATTTTAAAATCAATAATTGAATAACACATGATTTTGGTTTGGATTTCCAAATCCATCAAAATCAATGAAACCAATCCAATAAACCCCCTAAATTTAGACTTTCACCATAAAATAATACAGTTCTTCTCACTATCTCAATACTGTTATAATGCAATCGTATTGGACGGTAGAAAATGGTAGAAGTGCAAATTTGTCTGTTTGTGTATTGTTGACGACGGCTCAGAGGTACAAAACATCACCCATCACATCATAACTTAACTACCAATAATACAAACAATGAAACAGCTCGATTCAAATGTAATGTGCTGCAAACTCTTTGGTCTCTCTGTTTGTTTTGTGTTTCTTTCTTTCTTTATTGACTCAACCAAACAATAAAGAAAATCAAAATGTAATTTTTATGTATTTGTTACACTTACGGGAAACGGACAAACCGCTTTATTGGCAATGTGCTCTGCTTCCTCTCTCTCTCCATATTGCCTCTGTGTTCGTGTCCGTACACAGATCTCAAAAACTCTCTCTCTCTCAAGATTCCCACTCTTTCTCTCTCTCAACAGTGAAAAAACTCGAAACCCTTCTCTCTCTCTACACTCGAAAACAGCTTTTTCCTGCCAAAAAACATCGCTTTCTCCAGAGAAACCTCTCACTCAGGTTCTACATGTGAATGTTTTGGTAAAGAAAGAAAGAAATAGAGGAGAGACATCTGTGACTGCTTTTGAATACGGTGTCGTTCTCGTTTCTTCTTTTATTCCCCCTACTTGTGTTATCTTTGAAACGGACCCTTCAGCGTTTTTTTGTTTGTTTGTTTGCTGGTCTCTCAATAGTAAAGTTTGAATCTTTTCTATAAAGAAACAGAGCTTTTTTAGATTTTAGCATTCTGGGTTTGGTTTTGAACTCCTTATTAACTCTCTAGTAGTTTCGTGTACCAGAAGAAGCACGTAGGCTCGAAAAGTTTACATTTTTGTTCAAACGGGTTCTTAAAGTTTTGATTTTTGGTAATTGTTTTTTGATATGGCAAGTTGAGTGAATCTTGGGGGAGAGAATTAGGGATATTACCAAAGTCTGTGAAATCGTTTTCGAATTTGGAAAGTTTTTAAGATTTTCGCAGAAGAAAATGAGATACAGCTCGATTTGGTTCTTCTATAGAGACTTGGACAAGATTCTCTCCAAGAAAACAGAACACTTGTGATCATCATATTCATGAGTATGTCTATTGCAAATGGAGACATCGGTGAGCATCTTCGTAACCATATTCACTTAACCAACTGTATTCATTTGAAGAATCATATGCACAACAACAACAACAAGCAGAGTCCGGTTTTAACCGACCGGTCTCTTCTTATGCGAGATCTTGTCGTTCTCCAGAGATCAAGATCACTTAGAGACCCATCAGCGAGCCCGAATTTGAAAGAAGATCATAAGGATTCACGTGAGGGGAGAAGAAGATCTGTTGATCAGAGTTTGGTTAAGAAATCTGGTCTTAGGTTGTCTGGTTCGTCTCCGATTGTGAATTTTGGGACATCTAAAGTGACTCCTTCTGATGAAAAGTTTGATAGGTCGAGTAGGAAGAGTTATAGGGTTGAAGATGTTAATGAGGTTTATAGTGTTGCTTCGAAAGATAGGGTAGGAGATGTTAATGAGGTTTATAGTGTTGCTTCTGTGAAATCAGGATCGAAAGATAGGGTCAGTAAGGTCAATGAGGCTATTGTCAAGACTCTGTCTGATCAGTTAAACGAGGTTGGAGGTGGTGATAGTGATGATTTGGTTTCTTGTAATGTTAGACCGCGCGGTAATGGGAGTAAAAGACGCAAGTTTAGAGGGAGGAGGAGAGCGGGACGGGGAGTTAATGTTAGAGACATTGTTGGTAATGAGAGTGAGATGTCTATTGCTTCTAACTCGGTGCCTCGAGGTGAGAGGTATGAGGAAGGAGGAGGTAGACAGAGAGAACAGAACATGAGTGGAGCTGTTCCGAGAAACGGTTGTGGAATACCGTTTAATTGGTCGAGCATTCATCATAGAGGCAAAACTTTTCTTGATATAGCTGGTAGGAGTTTATCTTGTGGAATGTCTGATTCTAAAGGAAAGAAAGGTGAAAATGATATGCTAATGTTGTCTGATTCAAGCTTCTCTGATCATGAGGCTTTACCTCTTTTAGTTGACAGTTCAGATAATAAAGAATGGGTGCATGATTACTCAGGCGAATTGGGTGTTTTCGCCGACAAGTTGCTCAAGAATGAGAAAGATTCAGACTTTGGTAAGAAGAGCAGCCGAAAAAATGCTCGGTGGCATCAAAGTTTTACGCAGAAGTACGCTCCAAGAACATTCCCGGATGTTTTGGGACAGAATCTGGTGGTACAAGCTCTATCTAATGCTGTTGCTAAACGAAGAGTTGGACTTCTTTATGTATTCCACGGTCCAAATGGAACCGGAAAAACATCTTGTGCTCGGACTTTTGCTAGAGCGTTGAATTGCCATTCTGCAGAACAATCAAAGCCTTGCGGTGTATGCAGTTCATGTGTTTCTTATGATGATGGTAAGAACCGGTACATTCGGGAAATGGGTCCTGTTAAAAAATTCGACTTTGAGAATTTGGTCGATAAAATGATCATTCATCGGCAGCAAAGACAGCATCTTACATTCATATTCGATGATTGCGATACTATGTCAACAGATTGTTGGAATGCACTTTCAAAAGTCGTGGACCGAGCACCTCGTCGTGTGGTTTTCATTCTAGTATGTTCGGGTCTTGATGTTTTGCCTCACATTATCGTTTCGAGGTGTCAGAAGTTCTTTTTCCCAAAGCTCAAAGACGTGGATATCATCGATTCCTTGCAACGGATTGCATCAAAAGAAGAGATTGATATCGATAAAGACGCACTGAAGCTTGTTGCTTCGAGATCAGATGGTTCTTTGAGAGATGCGGAAATGACTCTAGAGCAGCTGAGTTTGCTCGGAACAAGAATCTCTGTTCCTTTGGTTCAAGAAATGGTAAAGATCAAAACTTTTGCAAGGATCAGAACATTTTCTATTGGCATGTTTTCTCATTATGTTCTTTTTTCAGGTTGGGTTAATCTCTGATGAGAAATTGGTTGATCTTCTTGATCTAGCCTTATCCGCGGATACTGTCAACACCGTAAAGAACCTAAGAATAATAATGGAAACTGGTCTAGAACCATTAGCTTTGATGTCACAGCTTGCAACTGTCATAACCGATATACTAGCCGGAAGCTACGATTTCACCAAAGATCAATGTAAAAGAAAGTTTTTCCGGCGACATCCACGTGAGTTTCAAACATTGCCTCATCCTAAAATAAGAAGTATTTGTAACTGTAATTAACGAATGATTTCATTGTTGCAGTGTCAAAAGAAGATATGGATAAGCTGAAACAAGCTTTGAAAACTTTATCTGAATCAGAAAAACAGTTGAGAGTATCGAATGATAAACTAACCTGGCTTACTGCTGCATTACTCCAGCTAGCTCCTGACAAACAGTACTTGCTTCCGCATAGTTCGTCCGCTGATGCTAGCTTTAACCATACTCCATTGACGGATTCGGATCCTTCAAACAGCGCTGTAGCTGGAACAAGAAGAGATGGTAGTAAGCAAGATATCGGTTGCATAAATCGACCTTCGGTTGAAGATATTTGGTTAACTGTTATCGAGAAACTTCGAGTTAACGGTTTAAAAGAGTTTCTTTATAAAGAAGGAAAGATCTTTTCGATTAGTATCGGCTCAGGTAAATGTAAAGATATATAAGAGCAGTGATCATATGGTAAAAAGGTTTATGAGATGATTCTAACTTCTTTTTCTTTGCAGCTCCTACGGTGCAGTTAATATTTAACTCACCAATAGCAAAATCAACAGCCGAGAATTTCAAAGATCACATTTTGAGAGCGTTTGAGGCAGTTCTTGGATCTCCAGTCACATTAGAGTTCAGAACCGAGTCAAAGAAAGATCTGAAAAACGTCGTTTTGTCGCCATTTCAAGGTTTAAGCAATGGTGAGAGATACCACGAAAGCGGAAGAAGCGAAATAATCGAAGTAGCTGAACCGGAATCTCCAATGACTCGAGTTAGAAGGAAACACTTGGAAGCGAGTCAAAACCAGAATCAGAACCACCAGAGCATTGTGAAAGGAAAAGTTTCTTTGGCTCAAGTGATCAAGCAAGCTGAAGGAAACAGTTGGTCTAAACACAAAGCTGTCTTGATTGCAAATAAGCTTGAACAAGAGAACTTGTAAGAATGCTAACCACAAAAGCTGTTCCTTATATTTGTTTTTTTAAAATCTTTTGTTTGATAATATGTTGATTTTACAGGAGACTTGAACCAAGATCAAGAAGCTTGATATGTTGGAAAGTGTCGAGATACACTCGTCGCAAGGTAAAGATTCAATTTTTCTTTTTCAAAACATTAGTGTTCATTGTATGATTATGATTTCTAATTGAAATTTTGAATTGTTGTAGCTATCAAGATTGAAGATGAGAACAAGAAAAATAAGATTACATTCGTTGTTGAAGCTTGTCTCTTGTGGGAAATGTCTATCAACGAGATCTCCTCCTAGATAGGTTTCTCCTTTTTTGCTTCTTCGTCTTCTTCTTCTTCTTAGTTATCTTTGATCATAATGTAATCTTTGTAGCTATTCATCTTTATTCAAATGTTGCATCATTTTTATCAAAATGGTGATCAGATAGATCGAGTTCATTGATCTCTTCATTGTTTGTTTCATCTATAACTTAAGGGTTAATGATTAGGTTATTTTAATTTAAGTAAAGGATTAAGTGGTCGTCACTCGTCACTTAAGAGTCCATTGATCTCTTCATTGTTTGTTAATATCATTTCGATTGTTTTAAAAAGTATAAACTTATAATACAAGTACTCTTAACATCAAATCCGATGTCGTCCAGCGGTTAGGATATCTGGCTTTCACCCAGGAGACCCGGGTTCGATTCCCGGCATCGGAGCTTTTTGTTTTCCTATTAATTTTTTTTTGTTTTGTTTTATAACTCTTTTTTTTTTTTTTTTGACATCCTTTTATAACTCTTTTATGACCATTCATATGCTACAAAACAAAACCGCGAGGCTCTGTAAATTATAACTGAAATATAAATGCAAGAATCAGTTCAGAGTAAGCATCTATGTTTACTCTTATCTCAAACAATAGAGATTTGGATTTTTACAGAAACAGAGTAAATACATTAATCTCAGTGGAAGCAAAACAAAACCACTATTTTACAACAACCTCATTTTTCACTATTATCAAGCTTTCTCTGTAATGTTATTTACATTCCCTGAATTCCACCAAAACGTCCTTTGGTTCCCAATCTTATTACCGTTATCGTTATCGACATCTTTTCTCTCTGACTGAACTTCCTGTTGCTCGGTTGATCCAGGGTTCTCTGTCAAGCATTGTTCCCAAAAGTCATCGTTAACTCCTGTTTTCGGAGCAGCTGCGGTAATGGTAACAGGAGGCTCTAGGTTCATATCAATCTTTGATGATTTTGGTCGTGTATCGCCCATGCTTAGACTTGACTCAGCTGCATCAAGATCCATGCTTGATGACTGTACACCGCTCTTCTCGTATGATTCCGATACAAGATTCTCCCAAAATGTTAGAGAAGATTCTAAGTTTTCGACTTGCTCTACGTGTGACCGGCTTGCAGGAAGAGGAGTCTCTGGTAACCTTCTTTTTCTTCTCTCGTGGTTTTCGAGGTTTAGAGAAAGTCCTGGCTTTTCCAAAACCTGTGAAACGTATGCCACTATTGATTTCTGATGTTGCTCCATATGTTGTAACCGATCTTTCAGTGTTGTTACTTGCATCTCAAAGTCTTTACGTTCTTGCTCTTGGCTTTGTAACTCCACTAGAAGGCCTTCTTTCTCCTTTTTCAGTCTTTCGATCTGATCCTCCATGCTCCGTCTTTCTGATTCCGTCAACGGATTTTGCGCTTGTATATTCGATAACGAGTGGCTATGAACCGGTTTTCGTCTATGAATGTTCTTCATAAGGTAAGGTCGACCTCTAACAAAATCCTCATTCAAGAATTCCCATTTCTCAGGGTCAACTTTTCTAAAACCCTTCGAAAACAAACAAAAAAAACACAAAAAGGTTAATTAAAGTGATGCAGCAAGAACCTAACCCCAAAGTGATGAGCTAAAAAAAGCTGAGAACTTTACATATGTATTAAGCTGACGGATGAAACTCGAGAAATTCTTGTGTTTGAAGAATCTCGGAAGAAGGTCTCTTGAAAACTCCGCTGGGTTCTTGACAATGAAGCTTTTGTTGTTATCACTCCAAGAAACAACCGAATCAGAAGACGAGTCATCTACCATTTCATATGTTTTAGTAAGAAAAGGTGGAAGTGAACTTGAACCTCCATTATTTTCATCCATCCCAAGAAGTTGAAACCAAAACCGCAAATTCCAGTTTCCTTGATTCAGACCTTATTGTCTGCTGGATAGAACAAAAGCTTCAAATCAAACTCATTGATCAGAATTGGGGATCAAATCATTCAAAGCATGAATTTTTACAATTCCAGAGTAAAGGGCAATAAAAACCAAGACTTTCTTTCCCTCACAAAGCTTCGAAATTGATTGTGTGGGGGAGAAACTAAAAAAGTTTCCACCTTTGTAGCAAATTAACTACCAAACCAAATCTTTAAAGGAATCTAAAAAGAACCCTTAAGCCAAAACCTTCACTTATCCCCAAATCTATTCGAATCCAAATCTACAGAGAATTGCTTCTTTAACCAATCAGACAGGAGGATCAATCAACAATTCGAACATTTCTATTCATCTCATGTGTTCTGATTTGGGAAATTGGTCAAAGCGTACCAGATGAAGACTGGAGAAAGATTTGTTTGACTCGATCGCGATTGATGCTAAAAACAATCTTCAAAGCCTCATCTCTTAGTTTGATTAATTAAAGGAACAACCTTTCAGAGAAACATGGATTGAGAGAACGTAAAGCAAAAGAGAAAGAAAGAAAAAAAAATCGAGATTTTGAGGATTGTAAGGTTTGATTTGGCTTCTTCCAAAGGTTGATGAAGCGCGTATGAGAATGGCAACAACAACAACAACAACTAGTTGTGTCAAAAAGACGGGTTTGGTGGTTTACTATTATCAACTCTTCTTTTCTTTATTTTATTTTATTTTTTCCTATTAATTACTAAAATAATGATATTATGAAAAACATAAAAATTTTGACAAAAAAATAAATAAATACAGTATCTGAAAACATAATTTTACAACATTTGGGGAAGTTAATGTAGTTTGTCCGACAAAAAAATAATAAATTATGTTGTTTTGTCTTTTTGACTTATGAATTATGATGATTGTTTAAACATATTATCTGTTAATATGATGTTTCAGTTTTATAATAGGTATAATTGTGACTTCTTTTGAATACTCTTTTGTTGAAAAATTTGATAAAATTGACTAATAACTAGTGTGTAAGAAAGCGTTTAACGCTATGTAAAGAGTGATATGGTGTTTAATATCTCAAACTCTTAACAGGAATTTCAGCGATTTTACGTAGTTTAAGTAATTATATTATATAATATTTAAGATATGATATCATACATAAAAGTTATATAAAAATATTTTTAATAATATATAATATTAAATACTAAACAAAATTTAGGTAAACCATTATTTAATTTACACCGAATCAGATATGAATGTTTTTATTTATATTTAATGAATATAAAACTTAGTTCAAGATTGGAAATATACACTAAAATAAATTATATGCAAGTTTATGTAATTATGTGGTTAAACCCATTGTTTAGACGTCAATCTGAATGTCTAGCACCTAATCAGAGCTTAGACGATCGACAAAACCGCATAAAACATAATCTCCAAATATTATTTAAAAACCAAAACAAGAAAACCCTCTTCCACCTTTCAAAATCTTATTTAACTTTTTCTTGATCTTTTGCTCACTGAGGTTTTCTCCTTTCACAATTAGTACGGCGGCGGCGTCATCAAAATCAATAAAAGCAACTCCTAGAAAATGGAAAAAGCATTTGTAACACATTGGTCTGAAACTTGTAGAGTATATGAATGATTTGATTTTAGTCTCATTATAATCATAAGGCTGCGTTGGTGTCTATTGGTTGTTACCTTTACAATTACCGATACGTCGTAGTGCCTCCTGCTTAGTATCTTCGCCAATAGTTCCAACATTAAACTGAAGTTCCTCTTTCTGCAGCGAACAATGCAATTTAGTCAAGTCCTTAATAAACTTTGTCATATAAGCAAAACATAGCTTTGTTGAGTATGGATAAATATATTTATGTTTTGTTGCATAAGGTTCTTACATAAATTAAAACCATTTTCTTCAAAAAAAATTTAAAAACTATGAAAAACAAATCAAATTTTTGTAAAGCTTGTAAGTTGTAGAGAAGAGGCTCATCAACCTATATTTATATAAGATTATTATAAGGAAAAATCTGGATATGTCTTAGATATAATCATAATAATAGCTCAATAAAAATTATTTAATTTATCTTTTAATATATGTTAATATTATTATTAAAATCTATATCTTAAAAATCTCTAAGAATTAATCCTAAATGGTAAAAATAAATAAATAAAAATTTCCACCAATAAAAAATTAACATATAAATAAAATTTTAATTTAATATTAAATATATATAAATATATATTTGTTTTATTTTTTTATTGACATGTAAAGTAAAGCACACCATTAAACAAAAAGATTAACAATAAGCCCACTAAAGGCCCATATTTAATTCTTATCCATATATCAAATCAAATGCAAAAATCATCATTAAATTCTTTTAATGCAGACCACATATAACACTAATCAAACAAATCAACAAATTGGGGTACACAAATACTAATTGAACAAACAAAGCTAATTGTTCATCGTCTTCTAAATCAAATCCTCTCTTAATATTACAAAACTAAATCAAAATTAAAAATCATCCATTCATCTCTTCCAACAAACTCCTTCAACGCAACTCTCATATCTTCAGACTTGACACAATCATCATTCAAAAACTCACCAAGCTTCTTCAACTCAACATCTTCTTCATTTTTATTTTTTTTCAACTTAACATCTTCCCAGTCATCCAAAAATGTTTTATCAGGAAGGCGTTCTCGGGCTGTAATTTAAATAATGTTTTGTGTCTTTTTTATTTATGAATTATGATGAGTGTTTGAACAAATTTAAAAGAAATTAGTTAATATGGTGTTGCAGTTTATAATAGGTATACTTGTATTTTTTTTGAATATTATTTTTTTTTTTGGAAATTTTGATAGGATTGACTAATAACTAGTGTTCAAGAAAGCCTTTGACACTATGTAGAAACTGGTCTAATGTTTAATGTGTTGAATGCGTAATCGGAACTTCGTCGATTTTAGGTGGTTTATGTAACTATAATATATAATATTTAATATGATATCATACATAAATATTATATAATAATATTTTTTAAAAAATATTAATATTAATTCTTAAACAAAAGTTAGGTAAAACTTTATTTAATTTACATCAAATCGGATATAAATGTTTTTAATTATATATAATGAATAGAAAACTTAGTTAAAGATTGGAAAAATATACTAAAATGAGCGTCTAACCACTAATTAGAGCTTAGATAACCGCCTAAACTGCTTTAGAATACATAAAACACAACTTCTCCAAAAGGTACTAACAACCAAAACAAGAGATAAGTCCTCGTCTAGGTTTCAATATTTTATCTATTGTTTTCTTAATCTTTTGCTCGTCCAGATTTTCTCCTTTCACAATAAATACGTAGTCGTCTTCATCAAAATCAACAAAAGCAACTCCTAAAAACGATAATAAAGAAGAAAAAAAAACATTTGTACACATTGGTTTAAAACTTGTATAGTGTGAATGATTCGATTTAGCTCATTATAATCATACGGTTGTATTGGTGACTTGGTGTGTGTACCTTTACAACGAGCGATACGGCCTACTACCTCATGACTAGTATCTTGGCTAATAGTTACAGAAACCTCAAATCGAAGAGTCTCCTTCTGTAGCAAACAATGCAATTTAGTCAAGTCCTTAATAAAATTAATCATATAAACAAAACATAACTTTGTTGAGTATGGATAAATATATTTATGTTTTGTTTCATAAGCTTCTTACAAAGAGTAAAACCATTTTCTTCAAAAAAAAATTAAAAACTACAAAAAAACAATTTTTTTTTTTTTAAGTTTGTAAATTGTAGAGAAGAGGCTCATGAACCTTTACTTATATAAGATTATTATTTTTTAAAAAATTGGATATATCTTAAATATTCTCATAATAATAGTGTGACACTTGACACACATTAAAAATTAATTAATTAGCTTTCAATTTATGTTAATTGTTTTTTATAAAATCCATATCTTCAAAATCTTTAAGAATTCATCCTAAACTACAAGAAGAAATAAAAAAAAAAGTCCTTCCACGGTTCCACCAATAAAAATTTAAAAAATAAATAAAACATTATATATATATATATATTACATAAAAATTAATGATATTTACAAAAAAAATATTAAAAAAATCTACATTTAATATTTTTATTGGTTAGTGTATATCACACCTTTGAACAAAAAAAAATATTAACAATAACCCCGTAAAGGCCCATATTTAATTCTTATCCATATATAAAATCAAATGAAAATAATCATCATTAAAACTGTTTAATGCAAACCACATACATTATAACACTAATCAAACAAATCAACAAATTGGGCTTTTCATGAGGATGTGTACACACAAAGACTAATACGAACAAACAAAGCTAATTGTTCATTTGTCTTGTAAATCAAATCCTCTCTTAATACACAAATTACAAGCTACCAAAAAAGAATCATTCATTCATCACTTCCAACAAACTCCTTCAACGCAACTCTCATATCTTCAGACTTGACACAATCACCACCCAAAAACTCACCGAGCTTCTTCAACTCAACATCTTCCAAATCATCCAAAAACGGTTTTATCGGGAAAGCGTTCTCGGGCTGAAGCGCGTACGAGTTCGGGTTATCGTCAACGATCACCACGCGCCTCATATCTCTCATCACAATCCCTAAATCTTTCACTAACCTCCCATCGATTTCGCTGCACGCGTCTCTGTAAAAGCTACGCGAGATCACGCGCCGCTCGGGGTCGAGTTTATCGAGGACGAGCGACGCGTACTCTCTCAGCCCCGCCGTGAACACGACGATCTGGTACTTTTCTCCGATCTTCTTCAAGAACTCGTCTACTCCTGGCCGTTTGATCACGTAAAACTTTAACATCTGACCGTCGATTCTCGGATTCACGACGAAATCGTACGGTGCATCTGGTTTCTCCATTGACGAGTGGACGAGCGTCTCGTCTAGATCTAAGACGATCGTCTTCTTCGTCTCGTCGAAGTTTTTGCCGGATCTCTCGTGAAACATAGAGTACGGTGGTAACGGAGAGGTTTTAACATCGTCGCGAGGTTTGAGGATTTTGAATCCTTTGGTTCCATGGCGAGAAGAGAATAAACAGAGGAAGGTACGGTGACATCTGTAGATTGATTTGTTGATGGTTGCGATGACGGTTGTTGCCACCGGCGTAGGAGAACATCCGATCTGAGTTTTCCGGTGACGGCGGAGGTAGTTGCGTTGGTGACGGTTGATTGATTTCGTCGCTTTCTTGATTATGAGTTTCGTCGCCATCGAAGAAGAATGAAACAGAGAGATGAGAGATTGTGATGAGATTTTGAGGGGAGAGAGTGTGAAGGTATTTAAATTAGGTTCGGTGTAACGGTCATGTTGGTTTATTTTAGGTTCGGGTATCCGAAGCAAAAGCTAGATTCGGATGCAGTGTTTTTTTTTTTTTAATTTTGGACCAACACAACACAACACGGAGTTTACGTTGTATTATTACCGTTGGGAATTCTATATTAATCTCTCCAGATTAATTCATGTCCCAAATTAAGCAAATAAAAAACTCGTTATAGATATAGATTAGCACAGAATTGACATATATATAATTTCTATAATTTTTTTTCTCTTATTATGAGAATTTTATTATTTGCGAATCATAAAAGTTTTCACAGTCTCAACTTATATGTGAATTGTAGATTAAAAAATAAAATCAAAAATTATGTGATAATTGTAAATGGAAGAAAACTAATTTTATGTCAAAGAAGGTTTTTAGCTTTTCATAACTTATAAATTTTGATATTTTGGAATCTATATAATTATTTTTTCAAATTGATATATTTGACTTCACATAACTTATATATACCATAATTTATGAACTCGCCAATTCTAAATATTGGATATACTATAGAAAAGACCAAAAAGATGTTGAGTCCAATTTAAGCATCTCACTTTAAATCATAATTCGAATTATTGTAGATCCATAGTGCCCAAGTGTTCAGAGATTAATCCACATCATTAACATATCCACGTGTCATGTACAAATCTCAACCTTTCGTGCCACGTTACCACAAGAAAACTCAATGAGGTGTCCCTCTCAGATCATCCCCGAGACGACTTCCTCATGCAACATTGACACGAAACACATATTCACATTCAACCACTATAAAAAAACCAAAGAAGAAAGATAGTTGAAATTTTGTATACTAGAGCAAAATCAAGACTACGTGGTTAGAGTTTTTGTGTGTTGAATATATATATACAACAAAATGGCGTCGAGCGATGAGCGTCCGGGAGCGTATCCAGCACGTAACGGAGCAGAGAACTTGCCACCGGGAGATCCGAATACGATGAAGTCGGTGATGTTGGATAAAGGAGCGGCGATGATGCAATCTTTGAAGCCTATCAAACAGATGAGTCTCCATTTGTGTTCTTTCGCTTGTTACGGTCATGAACCTAGCCGTCAGATTGAAGTCAATTTCTATGTTCATCGTCTAAACCAAGACTTCCTTCAGTGTGCTGTTTACGATAGCAACTCTTCCAACACCCATCTCATCGGTTTGTACATTAGCTTCTTGTGCATGCTTATCTTTGACTAATAGTTCTACATGCATGTGTCTAATTTTTGAAGGCACATGACTTCATTATTATGCATGTTTTTTGATTAATTTGGAACTAAAAAATCTCAGGGATCGAGTATATTGTGTCGGAGAGGTTATTTGAGACATTTTCACTGGAGGAGCAAAAGCTTTGGCACTCTCATGACTATGAGGTTAATAACTTCTATATTGTACTCAATAGTTTTATTACATATACGTATGTGAACGTTAGTTTATGTCTAGAGCAATCTTATATATCTGACTAGAATTGTTGTCATTGTAGATCCAAACTGGTCTGCTAGTAACTCCGAGGGTCCCTGAGCTTGTAGCTAAGCCGGAGCTTCAAAATATTGCCAAAACGTATGGGAAGTTTTGGTGCACTTGGCAGACCGATCGCGGTAATCAATATATATTTTCTTGGAACAAGTATACATCGATCAAGACCTATCGAGATAAGCGATATGATCATATAAACCCTAGTTGGACACTTTTACCCAAATAATTAGAAAAAATAGAGAAATAAACTTAGTAGTTAAGACAGTTCATTTTGGTTTTGAATAGACTGATAATATCAAACATATAATTTTAAAGATTTATGAGTGTCTAATTTGGTTATTTCAGGGGATAAATTGCCACTAGGTGCACCATCACTAATGATGTCACCACAAGACGTGAATATGGGGAAGATCAAGCCAGGGCTATTGAAGAAACGTGACGATGAGTATGGAATCTCGACTGAATCTTTGAAGGCGTCTCGAGTTGGGATCACCGGACCGGATAGGAAAAATCCGATGGCTGATTATTGGGTTCATCACGGAAAAGGGTTAGCGGTCGATATAGTCGAAACTGAGATGAAGAAACTAGCCCCGTTCCCGTAATATAGTTTGGTGTGTAAAGTGTAACGAACAATAATAATAATAATAATATGGTTGTATGTAAAAAAGACAAAGTTATTATATATACAGTGTTTTATATATGTTTCAGTATGATCATAAGTATAAAACTTAACTAAAATGGGAATTTAATGAAAAAAACATATGCATTATTAAGGCAAATTTTGACATATATGCGTACAAAACACATAATAATTATTGTATTATATATTATAAAGGATCTGATTATTTTAGCATAATCTTAGAATTAGCAAAAATAAGAAAAATATGTGGTATCTGTCACACAGATCAGTGTTAATATCGAGTTCATACTAATCTGAAATATGAGTCATATGGTATGTGACTATATGAGTGCCTTGCTTACATGCTTAGAGGGACTTAGGCAAAGTTTTGTCTAATTACGTTACATAATTAATTATTAATCCGAGATACACAAAAGGAGTCTAAAACTATGAGATTAAGACACAACCAAACAAGGAAGGACTGGTAAATATTATAAATTTCAGAATTCAGGGTACAGATATGTTTTCTAACCAAGACAGCTTAGTTTTTGTGATTTACAGTTACTTTAGTAAAGAATTAATTCCGTTAGTCAACTCAGAAATGTAATTATTTTGGTAATGTCAACAAAAATTAACGATTAGAACGAGAAGTCTATAATTTAGTTTATCCTTTACAAGTCAGCAAAACTATACTATATATTTTTCATTAAAAACAAATTTAAAAGATGTTTTCAACACATTTTGACTTATTTTTTCCATTTGGATTTGGGTTCTCGGTTTTACTTGGTTTGATTGAATATTCATATTTTAGTAATAGGTAAATGTATCCAAGTATAAACCAAACAAAGTTAGAAAGAGCCAGAAAAAGAGTAGACATTATTATTTTTCTTTCTATAAGGATGATCTGAACAAAGATGATGACTCAAAAAAGAAAGAAATACAAAGTAAAAAGACTCTCTCAAGCTTTACCTATGTACTCAATGTCAAAGAGAAGAACCGAAGCTGGAGGAATAAGACATGACCCTGCACGAAAACAAAGTTCAAACTTCACTAATTAGATTTTCAACTATCAACAATCTAACCTAAGATATTGTGATGACAAATATATTAATCAAGAAAGGTTTTAGCCTTTTGGCTTTTGGTTATACCTCCTTTGCAACCTGCGCCTCGATCACCATATGCGAGCTCTGGAGGAATTCTCAAAGTTCGTTTCCCACCTTAGGAAAGAAACCAAATCATAACTTTTTATCAGAGTTCAACTTGATTTTTTTTGGTTTTGGATCGATCAATGATACTTGTATCATATATGCTAAAGTAGAACGGTAGAAATATGTTTTTTTCGCAAAATTTATAGATGATGATAAAGAACTTGTCTTCAAATACATGTTTTTCATATATATAGGAATTTTCCAGCTGGTGTTAGCTGTCTAAGCCTAGTGTTAATCACTATCTACATACATGCAATTTATAAAGTTACATGTAATGCAATAACATATGCTAAGTCTGAATAAGTTGAGCATACCGGTAAGCATAGGAGGAATTCCATCAGAGCCAAGGATACCTTGATCCCAACCTTTTATCACCTGTTTAATATTAACCACAATATGTTTTCTGAATTTCACATATAATGATGATAAAATGATTTTTTTAGCAAAATCAATATAATTCACCAAATTACCTCACCAACACCTATTCGAAATGTTAGAGGCTTTCCTCGATTATAGCTACTATCAAAGACTTTCCCATTCTCCAACTTCCCTACATAATGTGCCTTCAAGAAACATTCAAGAATTGCAAGAACCGATCAAGAAACATTCAAGAATTGCAAGAACCAATCAAGAAACATTCAAGAATCATCAAGCATCATACAGAAATTACAAAACTGGAGATATAATTTGAGATACTTAATCAATCACCTTGATTAGTTGCCCTTTAACAGCTTCAGGACCATAACCAACAACTTTATCACAAAAAGCAAGACCAGAAGGAGAAACAGAGAATTCGCAGGAAGTTGTCTCGGCGGCTAAGGCTGAAGAAACATTGTCAACAACGCCAAGGCAAAAACCAAAACCAATGATTGCTTCTCTTCTACCGCATGAAGCTAGCTGGACAAGACTTAACTCAGGATCAGGAGAAACTTTTTGTTTGTTTCTCAAGTTGATAGCTTCTGCTCTGTTTAAGCTACTATTCACAAGAGCTCTGCATCTTCTTTGCTCACTTGGAGGAGAACAAGTTCCAACTGAAAACCCCAAGGAGCTCATTATCTTCTCTATCCAGAAAAAAAACAATGAAAAATCTGAAAGAGATAATAAAAGAGCTTTGTGTTGGACAATCAGCAAGCCTTGCTGGCAAACAAAGCAACCACACAATATTGGGCTTCATGTTTATCACATCTTCAAGATTAGAGGCCCAATATGAATAGAATCTTGATTCTGTTTCACCTTTGATGATAAGAAATTAAGACTTGTGTTGTAGAGTTTTAACTTTCATTCTTTTTTAAAATAAAATTTCTGGTATTTTGTATATATTAATAACCGATTACAATTTTTAGAGATAGTGGTGCTACAGCGACAACGAACTCCGGGATGAACAAACCCGGTACAAGAACCTTATATAAAGCAAAAAAAATATATATAAAAATAAAACTACATAGAAGAGTTTCGGAACTACAACGAGAGTATGCCTTGAAGCTTTGGGATATGACCAATCTTAGATTTCAATCTTTTAACTCTTTTACGTTTTAAATGTCAAAACCAATTCACAAAATTTACATCACATATTTTTAAGCTTACCATGTAATACTATTTATTTTTCCAATGTTTGAAGAATATCAAAACTTTAATGAAATTTTAGTTTTTTTTTTTGCTAAATTGAAAATTTAGATTTTATCAATCCTTTTTTCTATTAAAAGTTTAGTCAGTTAAAATTGAAATTTCAATAAATTTTAAAATAAAGTTTGATCCATCCAACCAACCACCCAACAACATTTCCAATTGGTTATAACTTCTTCTTTGGTTTCAATTTCTTTTGTTTTTTAGATATGGGAGAAAAGACTTAACACATTTGTAATGAAAGAATCAAATTTATAACAGAGTTAAGAAAAAGAAAAAGAATAAAAGATAAACAGTTTCTCAAAATCATTACATAAACAGTTTTGGCATCACACACAATACAAACCAAATTTGACATTTCTTGAGTCCAAACTATCAAAACGCTTACACAAGCAAAAAGAACAAGTCTTTCACTCTCTCTTTAGAGAGTTGCTAGCTGCTCAATATCATAAGGATGAGCATCAGAAGCAGCTTCTCGCCTAAAAGATCGTCTTCCGATAACAATATTCGCAGCTTCACCGGGATGAAACGCGTCCCAAAACACATACTCATTCCTGTTTAGACATGGAGCTTGACCTGGGAGACAAGTTATTTGTCCATTGTTCCTCCCAACTCCACAACATCCTGCATTTGTCACGCTAAACCCTGCAAATTCAACACAAAAACTTTTGAGTAAACTATTCATAAGATAAAAATATTCACTTTGATCAAGACTTTGAGTTGTGTTACCGTAGCGAGCAGGGTTTGCAACAATGTCTTGGAAGATGCCATAGGCGTTGATGTAAGTGAATTTCGCATCTGGTGTGTTCTGGTTAAAAGCGTCGACCATAGATATGAGTTTGTTGTTGAAGATTCTGTTTGCTGAGTTGATTCTTTCGTCACACGTTCTTCCATCTCTGCTGTTCTGAGCTAGCTCGTTAGGGCTGCAACCAATTGCCCCGACTCCTATCAACGCAAACTTCCTCGCTCCATTGGTATACAATACCTGCTCCATCACAATAAACACAGACATAAAAATCTTAAAGATTATCAAGAAACATATACAAACAGTGTAAGAACTAATAAGTAACTATAGTAGAAGCTAAAAAACAGAGAAGAACCTAAACAGAGGATTGTTGAAGACAGAAACAGAGTAAAGAGTGTACGAACCCTGAGTTGCTCAGTGTAACGGGCAACGAGATCGTCTGCGTAGGATTCAGGAGAGAACTGGTTACCGGTAGAGTAAAAGGTGGGCATAAAGTAGTTGTTGAGATAATCGTTACTGCCTAATCCGATAGAGTAAATACATTTGCTGAGGTAGTTCGAGGCTTCGTTCTGATCACCAAGTATGTTCACTACTTGTGACACTGTGTTCACGTGATTAGCTACTTGCCCTGCAAATGCTATTCTACCTCCCTGATGAAACAATAACAAGTCAAATTCAATAAGTTCTAGGACAAGATAAAAACACAAAAATCTTGTAAGGAAACTAAGAGTGGACCTATAAACCAAATCCAAATCCAAATCCAAACATATACACCTAAAATTAACTATTTGTGACATGTCTCTCTACATATAAAAGTGATAGAAGTAGATACAGTTTCATATCAAACTAATACAATATTATTGGAATATGACTATTCATTATTTTGAAGTTATTTATAGAAAAAAAGAACCAATCTGAACTAGAAACCAAACTGAACCGAAGCAACATTTGATCGAACAGTACGGTCCAAAATTTACCAATTGTCGACCGGTTTCTTCACGGATTCCGGCAGCAGCAGAAGCATAGTTAACTCCTCGGAGAATGTCTTGTCCTCTTGCGGCGGCGTACGGTGTAATGTAGTCGTCGAAACCCAAAAGCTCAGCTACATTTTTTTCCCCAAAAGAAACAGAACAAAATCAGTTTCAGAGGGAAAAAACTAACAAGAAACAGAGGAAACAGAGCAAAATGAGAATAGTACCGATGACATCGACAGTGGTTTTGCCGTTGCTAAACCGACCGGTTGGACCGAAAGCAAAATCAATACCATAAGGGAAATAATTAGCTCTAGCTAACGACTGAAGCTGATTGTTGTTGCCATTATCAACCAAAGAGTCACCAAATATGAAGTAACATGGTGCAATTGGTTCACTTGAAACCATATTCATGGTCATCATAGCAACCATCATCATCATCAAACACATTCTCGCCATTTCTCCTCTCTCTTCTCTAAGAAGAGCAAGAACTGTGAAAGTGAGAGAAGAAAGAGAGTGAGATGTTTTGTGAGTGCGAAAGAAACTTAAAGATGGGTTTGTATATATAAGCTTTCAAGAAGAATATGGAGAGAATGAGAAAATGTTATTTTTTTATAAAGATGTGATTTTTAACGGTTGGAGAAAGCATTAAATGTTCACGCGGCAATGATGTTTAGATATGTTAAATGTAAATAGTAAATGAATGTGTGTGTTTATATATGTGAAATAATTGATATATTAAGACTTTGGTGGTGGATGGATCTTACTATTAAACGAGTCGAGAGATGATGGTGGGAGAGTTATTACTTCTGTCATTGTTTGTTTTCTTTTACTACGAACGGATCACAACTTGTATTTGTATTGTGATTTGTGACGGTTCGAGTTTAATGTGTTTGCTTTGGGAATCGAGACTGTTGACTTTGTTTACTCACTCTCAAACTAGGAGTAGTACCAAAGCTCGATAAAGTTACAAAACCTTGTCTCTCTCGAGAAGGAAACTTAAAGAATCAAGATTGTAGAATTGCAAAATTTACATTATTATGTGATCGTTTTATAACTTTTGTAAACCTTATGCAACAGTTTACACAGCTAGCTAAAGATTACTACCTATAAATCAAAATTTGTTTTCATACCACTCCCCAAGTTTCGATTCACTCATCTCAGCTTGTTTAGTTATATTAGTGCAATGCATGTGAGAAAACCATAAAATGACTAGTCCTTGAAATGAAGGTATAGTGTAACAAACATGAAAACATGAAATGAAAGGTCCACACTTGCATTTTGTTGTTTCTCCCATTCTAAGATATCTCAAATCTAACGGTTGGAATCGATTTTGCTTGCTCGAATCGGATCAACGGTGTAAGAATGATGTTTTTTGGGTTTGCCATGTGTTAGGATGGAAGTGAACATTAAATGAAAGACAGAGAGTGAGTTCTATGTATGATGATAGTGATCATGATCATCATGACATGACCTGGTGAACTAAATTTGAGTAGTTGAAAGAATTAAATTTTTCTTTTGCTCTGTTTTGCATATGTTCTTTAAAAGCAAAATCTACTTTTGGGACCCAAAACATTACTCAAAACCAAGATTCAAACTTTCTTATTCAAGCAGTCACCAAATGGAGTTTTTTACAAGACGAGGAAAGGAGTGGAAAAAGAGAAATCCAATAAATTTGATTACTATGAAAGATATTAATGACATTCATCAATAAATTTGGATTATGATTATGACAGAGTGTTTAGTTTTCGAAAAAAGCAAACATGTTCAAACAAAAAGAAATATTCTGAAATATAAAACTGACTTTTCAGATCTAGTCCACCATTCAACAACCACATGGTTGTTGTATTTATGAACTCTACTATACAATAGAGGCAAAGCTCCAGCATATGAGAGCCATGGAACAGAAGAATTTAAGCTGTTTTTATCAATATAATATTCGACTATGAATTGGGCAATCACAGGACATGTTGGGATACCTATAATGGCTCTAGATGTCAGTAGACTTGTGTTTTTCAAACATTTCGTCAACACTCAACATCTCATGACACAAAAAGTGGGATTAGATTAAAGGAATTCTGAACGAACATTGAGTTTCTAGTCTATGAACCTCTCAAACGAACAAACAAATTGGTTTCTTCTAGTTTATATATCCCTGAAACTTATCTAGCAAAATATGTAAGGGTCGAAACAGTTCTCGCAGGTTTCCTAGAGGATATGGCTGATGCATAATATTGTACAACGTGCATCCGATGTGGGACAAAATTGAAAGATGAAACGTACGTGAAAGCACTCTTCTTTGTAGCTATAATTCATCTGAGGAACGGCTTCCAGAAGAAAAGAATTGCAGAGCCATATCTTTGGCTATTTGAAGCAAACTCTTAACGTCGTTGCTGCCCACTTCTAGACAGTCTTGTAATAACTCTCCATCGACTACTTCAGCTTGCACCATCTCCCAAAACTCCCTCAATGCACCCTAACAATTATAAAATGAACACACAACAATGTACATAAGTTTTCAGCCTATAGACTAACAGGAAAACTCTATCAAATGACTTGAAACAAAGACTAACTTCAATAGCAAACATGTCCACTAGGAAAGATCAATGGAAAGCAATAAACGACTTACTAGTGACTGAGCAAACACAAAACTAACGAAGTCTCAACTACAAAACTATTGTATGCGACGAGAATTAATGTGAGCTTGAGACCTAATAAAACAGCCAACTCTCAAGCTCACTTCCTCAAACACATACATATAAACTTCACTTACAGAACAAGTAGTGAATTATCACAAGAAACGAACAATAAGCAACAATACTCAAACAATACATATTTTTACTATAAATTCTTCAAAACCTGTTCTCTGTTACGATAATCAAAATGAACTTGGGACCTAACAGAAGAGACAACTCTCAAGCTCAACAACTCAACACATAAATACAGAAAAAGTAGTGAATTATAACTAGAAACTTCACAATTGACAACTCATGCTTTCATTTCGTAAAATGATGACTCAAAGTATCACTCTTTTTCTCTACTCCAAAGCAGATTTTGTTGTTTTCTCTAGTGTAATGAATCTAAAGATCAATCCTTTAAGGGGTTTTAAGAATCCGTACCGATTTACCAAAGATTCTGAGAAGACGGTTAAGCAATCGTTTCGAAACACGGAGAGCTTTGCCATAGCTCCTAGCAACAGAGCTCGCTTTATCAGCATTAGATTCAGCTCTATTAAACTCTGTAACCAAACCCATAAGCTCATTGAGATCACCAATCGCACCATACATCTCACCGTAGTCAATCCCACCTTTTCTCCAAGCGTAATTCCACATGTAATCCCACCCAACAGACCAAGCTCTGCTCAAAAACCCTAACCCTAATCCACGATCTATCTCTTCAGCCATGGCTCGTACCCGAGTCGAACCCGACGCGTCTCCGCGTGAAGCGCGCAAGTTAGCGACGCGGAGAAGGAGGGATCGTGAGCTTGACATTAGGGTTTTGTATTGTGTGAATGAAAATGGGAAAGTGAAGCCATTTACGAAAATTGGTGATGGAAATGAGACCGTGAGGATGAGGAATAGAACGGAGAAGAGCTTAATCTTCGCCGGAGGAGATAACTTTCCGGCCATTGATTCCGATGATGACTGTTTGACTTTTAGTCAACGTCTCGTCGAGAGAAAAAAGGTTTAAGTAAATGAAAACGATGGCGGTGTGAGTGTGACCGTACTGCTGACGTGGACCTCTTCCCGGTTTAGATTGATTCCCCCGGTTTAGATTTTAATTGCGATCCGGTTCGTTTTCAATTATGTCTTCTGTTTCTTCTTTGTTTCATGTAAAGGAGAAATGAAATATATGGATAGTCAATATGGTTTCACCTACAAATTGTTTTCTTTTTTTTTGTCAACTCACAAATTGTAATTGTGTTTATAAACTAATGTCTAAAAATGTATGTAAGGGTAAGAGTATGGTTTTGATTGGTAATCCATACTTTGATATAAATATATTGTTTTGACCGTCGTTAAAAGCGTTATTAGAAGCGGTATCCTAGTTTATTATATAGTTTTTGTATACAGTTTTATTTTAGTTTACGATTTTGTTTTATAACTCGATAGAAGCCTATATATTAAATACTTACTATAGTTGTATCAAAGTCAACATTATATTCTTTTTGTGAGGTAATTATACCTATTCATGGGTAATATCAAGAAATTGGACCAATCTAAAAGATTTGCAACCTTTTAGGAAGTCATAACCTAAACTTGGGCCAGACCTATATCTTCCACTATTAACAACTTGGCTGGCCCAAACCAAACATTATCGTTTACTCTATCCAATCCAATTTAAGCCTCGTTTTCACATTGTTCCTAACTTTACACAAGTGTTGAATTCTATATTTTTGTTTTATTGTTGCAAATATTGAAGTTGAATGAATATTTTGATCAAACTAAGAAAATATTGTTACAGAAAATGTATCTAAATGACCGAAATTTTACGATATATAAATCATGCAAAAACTATGTATAGCTCAAATGTTTGTGTCTTAAAAACATAAAAAACAGCACTTTTCAATATAATTAGGTAATCAGGTTTTGCATTGTTGGCTTACAAATGAAAAAGTTAACGTTGATGTATTTCAAAGAGAATAGTATTTAGTTGCAAAACTAGATCAGCCATACAAAGTGGCTGTTCTTATCATAAGGGCATCCACAAAATCTTTAGCTAACCTCTTCAAACGTGACATTGCCTAAGTCTTGAATGGAAAGGGAAGTCTATTATTTACATATCGCATTATTATAGTTTCTGAAATAGATGAAACTTCAATGCATGCTTTTAAGATATAAAGGTTATCTCTCTTGCTAATTATTTTGGCAAACCATTCTCCATCCAACGCAGACCACATATCTTTTCTTATTGTGCAAGATCATCATCTCTTTGTAATCATTTTGTACCGAAAATAATTACTCTTCAAAAACTTAGTTTAGTGAAAGAAGATATTATTGAAACATATATAATTATATCTCTGTTTATAAACTACTTAGTTCCATGTAATAAGGAGTGACATGCTCGAGCATGGGGGTGTAGGCTTTGGTTTGGGACCTTGGCGTATAGCTTAGGTTTCGGCAAGTCCTAGTACAATACTGACATCTATATAAACACAAAATATGTCAATTTTATTGGTCAAACGAATATTTCATTTTTACATCACTAAGATTGCAATCAATTTCATATATAAAGTCTCTCTTCCTCTCATTTTGTTTTATTCGTTATAACTTGGTGTTAGTATCGTGTTCAAACATTCAAGGTCACATAAAGAAAAGACTCCACTTAGTTTCATTAACAATGGAATTTATAGTACTTGACTATGGAATTAGATAGAGGGCAACAAATTATATATTTTGAATTATATATAAACAAGAAATATAAAATGAGAAAAGAAATATTAGAGGTTAAAAGTTAAAACCAGTTTGTGTTTTCAAAGCTTCTTAGTATAAAAGAGGGCTTCACAGCCATATCTCAACAGATACATATATGTGGTAAAATCTTGCAAAAGTGAAATGAATATATAAAAGATTGCCGACTCTTATTTTGACAACTTATTGCAGTGGAATCATATTCATACATGGCTTACAAAGCCACACATGTGAAAAAATCTTTTAGTAAATGTTGGAATGGCTAAAAAGGTTGAGCTGATGAATCTATTTGCAGATTGGACCATTCTTATTTTTATTTATCAATTATTAATGTATATTGGTGTGTAATTAAGAGAATATAATTCTTCTCTAGTCTCTTTTTTCTATTTTCTTCTCTGATTTCTCAGCATTCAGCTTTTCTTTTCGATTATTGTTGCACTTGTTGTAAAAACGAAACTCATTTTCTTTTAAATATAATTTAACATTATTTTCAAAAAAAAAAAAAAAAAAAAGAGAATATAATTCTACTGTAGATCAACTACAAATCACATTTACATAGAAACCAATTTAGTTCGTAGCAGTTTGTTATCCATCCTAAAAATAGAATAATCTAATATAATCCACTAATTGTTTAGTTCGTTTTATTCGCAAAATTCATTTTAACTTAAAAGTAAAAATTATAAAATATAAAATTGATTTCTACCCAAATTTATAGGTTTGACTTGAATTAATATATTTACCACTAAGCTACTATTTACTATAAAATCTAACATAGTTGGATATATATGTATATATACCAAGTTATACTGTTACACACCAACACAAAATGTAAAGATATAGCAGTCCATATACTGTAATGGCAAAAATCTTATAATTTGTTCAAGAGCTAAGAAAATGATGTTCTTTCAATGTATTGAAGGGTTGCTAGCTAAGCTCAACTAAAAAAAAAAAAAAAAACAAACAACGGTGATTTCTTGGACTAAGAAGAAAACGAAGATGGAAAAGAGATAAAATAACATAATTTGAAAGATAAAATAACATAATTTGAGAGATAAAATATCATAAGATGAGGACAAATGAGTATGGTCGAATGAAATCTCTTGTACTCCAAGAATAACGTGCAAACAAATATTAAAAACCAAAAAACTCTTTACCCATATGTTTTTAGAAGTTCAATAAAACTGATTTGCAGAATATCTTTTTTTCCACAAATTTACAAATTTAAGAAGATTAATCAACTATAGTAGCACCAAAACTTCAATCATATATCACGAAAAGATATAGCTAGGTGGTGCTTGAATGGTATACCATTTGATCATGTTTTTCTATTTTTAAGACATGATTTTAGCAAAAAAAATTTACCATTTGTTATATTTATGATATTTTGATGTTTTTACGATTTTAAAAGTAGTTAAAATACATGTTATAATTTAGTGGTTTATTATAGTATGGGTAATGTGTTATTATTATCCAATAAAATCCATACATGCATGCAAGTAAAAATACATGGTGGACAAGTCATTATAAGGCATTCACAAGATTGAAAGGTGAAAAGCAAAATCTGAAATATTCTCTGCTTGAGGATTAGCATAGCTGTCGTCTAACTCTAATTCTTGTTCTATCCAATTCTCACCACCCAAAATGCAACAAGATAATATATAAAGAAGAAACTCAGAATTCTGTTATGAGAGAGTTGTCATGCATAGCAAACCAAACCAAAAACAAAGGCAGAAGAGATTTTCCCAAGAAAACAGAAAGCCCATATGATGAAAACTGAATCTACCAATCAAGTTTCAAGATTCTTTTTTCGCAGCCAATTGTATAAGTCGACACCCTCAATTACTTTTTGTTGCTATTTTTTGTTATGCTTTTTTTTATTATTTCAATTTATGCGATCAAAATGAGTTTTGCAAACACTATTATAGTCGCTATTATCTTTCCTTTGTCTCATACAATCGTATTTTTTTTGGGACATAATATTCTATTAATCAAGTGATGTAATATATATTTTAGTTTATATTTTGTATGATGTATTATCATGTGTTATATTATTTTATATTTTTGTATTAGATTATCTTGTTTTATGATATAATCTTTTGTTTTATCTTGTTTTGTATAATGTATTTTATTTTAGTTTATTCGACCAAGTGTATTTCAAATTTTTGTTTAACTTATATAAACTTTAATATATACCTCAATCTTCCAGATACATGGAGGTAAAAATATGTTAAGATAAATGAGTTTATTATATCTACATATCACCACACCTTTTATAAGTTTATCACCATACTAAAAATATACTTTTCAATATGTAATCTGTTTTAAGATACGTTAGTAATTCCTTAGAAATTGAGATATTACAAACATCTTTGCCATGTCTTAGTTGTGAACCAAGTTAGTTACTTTCTATAATGTAAGCAAATTAATCAACATTAGTATGTCCTGACCATTATCGTTTGTGCGTTCACACATATGCTCTTGTCTACGGAAACCTCTTGCCTCATGGTCAAGAATTTTAAAGAGGTATCAGCTAGCCTTGTTAATCACATCGAGATATTTTCTTGTATCTTATCTTTCATTCACAAAGTATAAAATATAGTCTATGAATAGTTTATTCATTCTTAAATTTTATTCAGTTCAAAGATGTTTAACTGTAAAATTCTCTTAGGAGTGAAAAGATAAATTGTTAAATTATTATAAACTTTTCCATGTCTATTTTGTTTTAATATATATACCGGGTAAATATTTTAAAAAAAAAACAAATCTTTTAGTACTACTATTTACGATCAAATGTTTTTTTATATCGCTTTTTCATGCTCTACAAAGTTGTATTTTAAAATATAAAATTATTTTTTAAGGTTTAAGTTTTTTTTATAAAGTATGTTATAATATAAGTAATTGCAATAAGGTTTGGGCATGTTATATAAGGTTATCTAAATCGTTATAAGGCGTGTTTGTTTAGAGGGTAAGACTAATCGAGTCATCATCATTTGACTTCGACCAATACAACGAATCTTCAACCAATAGATCACCACGATTAGTTAAGAGATAGTCTTTTTTTCCTATATTTTTGTGTTCTTTCTTTTCTTTATTTAACTTTCTTAAAAGGGGTTTGAATTTGTTGCACTTTGCCTTATTATAAATAGCCCATCAAACCCATACAGAGCATTAGGGCTTATAACATTCCATCAAGGCCATGAAGAAGCTCACTTGTCTCTTCCCTCTCCTCTTTATCTTCCCCTTCTTAGCCTCATGCTCTGGAAAAAAAGAGGTTCCTATTACTATTCTTATTACTTTTTCTTTTCAGATTCAGAACAAACATTTCTACACTTCAATGTTCACTGATTCTCAATTCCAACTCTGCCTTGATTTGTTACCATATAGTAGTCATAATCTTTAGTCAATTACCCACATTTTCATTACAATCTTTATATTTTTTGGTTTGGTAGGTGTATATAGTCTATTTTGGAGAACATAAAGGTGATAAAGCCTTACATGAAATAGAAGAACATCATCATTCTTATCTTCAATCGGTTAAAGAAACCGAAGAGGACGCTAGAGCATCCCTCGTGTATAGCTACAAACATAGCATCAATGGCTTCGCAGCTGAGCTAACCCCGGAAGAAGCCTCTAAACTAGAAAGTAAGTCAAAAAACAAAAAAAAACAAACCCATTTGATATTTTGTTATGTGTATTAACAAAAACACAATTTTTTGGTTTTGTTCAAAAAAACAGAATTGGCAGAGGTTGTTTCAGTATTCAAGAGCCATCCAAGAAAATACCAAGCGCATACAACAAGGTCATGGGAGTTTGTAGGATTGGAAGAGGAGGAAACTGATGATACCGATGGACGACCTATAAAAAACGATGTAGATGATCGGTTTCGAGTCGGAAGAAAGTTTTTGAGGAAGGCCAAACATGGAGATGGAATCATCGTCGGTGTTCTCGACAGTGGTAAGTTAAGCTGTCTCTATAGCTACTAATTTATTATTTAGAATATGATTGTTTTCTGTTAGCTATAAAAAATAGGTTTTTTGTTAAATTTTTCATTTATTTTTGGGAGTAACTGCAAAACAAAAAATTTATAGTCAAGGTTTATTTTGGATAACATGAGTGGAAAGAATAAAATTTGTGTCATATTCATGTGAACCTTTGTGTTATCTTTACTCACGCACACATATAAGCGCCGCGATAAGAGCCATAAGATTAGTTTGTGAGTATTATAAAATAAGAATATGATTGTTTTTTGGATTCTTAGAATATAATCATCACTGATTCTTTTGATGAGAACGTACACCAAACTTAAATGGACCTAACTCCAACGTTGATAGTTGAGTTATTACGTGAGTGAGTAGAGTTGCGTTACGGTCAAGAATTCAAAGATTCAAGGAACTTTTTCATTTTTGTAAATTATCTTTTTAGAATCATTAGTATATTAATCGGTCATTATTGAGAAATTGATTTGTTTTGGGGAAATGAAAAAGGTGTGTGGCCAGAATCAAGGAGTTTCAGTGATAAGGGAATGGGACCAATTCCAAAGTCATGGAATGGAATCTGCCAAACCGGAGTTGCCTTTAACTCTTCTCACTGTAACCGGTAAGATAATTTTTTTCCATATTTTGTTAAGAATATCTATAATTTCTTTATCAAAACAAATAGAGGATGTTGATGTTGTGCATGCATATCAACAATTATATGAATAAAACTATAGATAAAAAGTGTATAGGTAAGAAAATAGATTAAAAGTAAAACTATACGTCCATATCACCCAATAGGTTCCTTAGCAAAGATCCAAAGAACCTCATGCAAGAATCTTTTTATTTTTTATATATATGTGAATATGATGATGTGATATGTTGTTCTATATTGATCATTTAACTCCTTTACACATAGTAATATAAGATTAGATACTTATGTAGAATTATAAAATGTTAAGTTTTTTTACTGCGAAAATGACACAATTCTGATAAGATTATTTCACTAGAAACTCAAATATTACAACATCGATTTTTTTTTTTTTTTTGCTTTTTCAAGATTTAGCAACATTGAAAATGGCATACGAGTATGTATAGTTTTGTGAGTTGCCACTGTCCGAAACATTAGGTCACAATCTCAATGTTTTGTTCGGTTGCGATAATTGATCAGCAACTTTTTTAAGCTTGCGTATCATCATCATTCACGAGAGCCACCTTTAATTATTATTCTATTACATTAGTATTTATATTATTTCTATATACAACGATGCATTATTTTCGCTTGCAGACTCTGTAACTGTTCACTTATGTAAGCCTGCCATCAAAAACCATACAAAGATATTTGTATTGGCTATTCTTATGCATGAAACCGAAAACTTTTGATAATTGATTGTTATATGCAAGCTTTGGTCTTATATGTAAGGGACAAAAACTTATTTGCTTCTTTCTAGATAATATTGTTCACCCGTGACTCTTCTCAACTTGTTTGTTATATCATCAATTCTTATGTTTTTATAATATCATTGTGTGCCCAATTAAGTTTAATATCACTTGTTTATTGGAGGCTTCTCAAATGTTTAAAGACTTAAAACAAATGATTAATGTTTTACTAATTACAGGAAAATTATTGGAGCGAGATATTACGTGAAAGGATACGAAAGATATTTCGGAGCGTTCAACGTTACAGCAAACAAAGACTTCTTGTCTCCACGAGATCCGGACGGACATGGATCACACACAGCCTCTACTGTCGTTGGTCGAAGAGTGTACGGTGCATCCGCACTGGGAGGTTTCGCAATGGGCTCGGCCTCGGGCGGTGCACCGTTAGCTCGTCTAGCTGTTTACAAAGCCTGTTGGGCCAAGCCCAACGCGGAGAAAGTTGATGGAAATGTTTGTCTACAAGAGGACATGCTTGCCGCGATCGACGACGCGATCGCGGATGGCGTCCACGTAATCAGCATTTCTATCGGAACGACTGATCCTTTGCCGTTACAACAAGACGGAATCGCGATTGGAGCGTTACATGCGATTAAAAAGAACATTGTCGTTGCGGCTAGCGCTGGGAATTCAGGGCCAAAGCCGGGGACTTTGTCGAATCCGGCACCGTGGATTATTACCGTTGGAGCTAGTACTCTCGATCGGGCTTTTGTTGGCGGCCTTGTTCTTGGTAACGGCTTTACAGTTAAGGTAACTAGACCATAACTATATACTAAATATTTGTATACATCATACGTTACATTGTATAATATATAGTTTTCTTTCTGTGTTATTTAGACGGAGTCGATTACGGCATTTAAAATGGACAAATTCGCGCCTCTTGTATATGCTGCTAATGTGGTTGTTCCAGGCATTGCATTGAACGATACATCGTAAGACTTGCTCTCTTACTAATTTTATCATTTATCTTATTTAATTTTATATTTGACCTAATGATCTTTGTTTTGTGTGTGTGTGAAGGCAATGTTTACCAAATTCACTTAAACCGGAGCTTGTGGCTGGTAAAGTAGTCTTATGTTTAAGAGGAGCCGGTTCAAGAATTGGTAAAGGTATAGAGGTAAAACGAGCCGGAGGAGCCGGTATGATTCTCGGAAATTCCCCGGCTAACGGCAATGAAATCCCGTCGGATTCTCACTTTGTTGCGACTGCCCCGGTTACCCCAGCCGTGGTCGAGAAAATTCTCGAATATATCAAAACCGATAAAAACCCGAAGGCTTTAATCAAACCGGGGAAAACGGTTTACAAATACCAAGCAGCTCCTTTGATGACCGGGTTTTCTAGTCGCGGTCCAAACGTGATAGATCCCAACATTCTAAAGGTAAACTTCTTGTTTTGTTAATTAAATTCAAACAAAACCAAAACGACTCATAACCGAAATTAACCGGTTTTGATGATTCTTGTTGCGGGTTTAATAGCCGGATATAACCGCGCCTGGACTGAACATACTGGCTGCATGGAGTGGAGCAGACTCACCAAGCAAAGTTGCAGTAGATCAAAGAGTTGCAGATTTTAATATCTACACAGGAACTTCAATGTCTTGTCCTCATGTCTCTGGTGCAGTTGCTCTTCTCAAAGCCATTCATCCCAAATGGAGTAGTGCTGCTATAAGATCTGCTCTTATGACCACTGGTAAAAACAAAACATTCATTGTTTTATTTCATCGGTTCGGTTTAGCTAAACCAAAATCTTTAAATTGTCTTTGGAACTAATTAAATGTGTGTTGTGTTTTGGTTTAGCTTGGATGACTAACGATGAGAATAAACCAATCCAAGACGCTAATGGTTTACCCGCAAACCCATTTGCACTTGGGTCAGGACATTTCAGACCAACCAAAGCTGCAGATCCCGGTTTAGTCTATGATGCATCATACCGAGCTTACCTTCTATATGGCTGTTCGGTTAACTTAACCAATATTGACCCGACATTCAAATGTCCTAGTAAAATCCCTCCCGGTTACAATCTCAATTACCCGTCGATCTCGGTCCCGAATCTCACCAAGACCGTGACCGTTAAAAGAACGGTTACAAATGTTGGAATAGGTAACTCAACAACAAGCACATACCTATTCAACGCTAAACCGCCATCGGGTGTTTCGGTTAAAGCGATACCGAATGTGTTATCCTTTAACCGGATTGGTCAGAAGAAGCGGTTTAAAATCGTGATTAAACCGCGGACGGGCCAGGTGATGAACGCGACTGAAAAGGGTCAATACCAATTTGGATGGTTTAGTTGGACAGATAGTGACCATGTTGTGAGGAGTCCTATTGCTGTTTCTTTAGCTTGATTGTTGTGTGCTTTATTTGGTGGTGGTGGTATTATTATTACTATTAGTCGGCTTGGATTTAATAGGGGTCAAAATGAAAGAAATGAAAAATCTTCTTTTTACTAATCACTCAAAGAAGCATTTGTCAATTTGTAATCGTTATTACTTGTGAGTTGTGAAGCTGAGTGGAAGAAGAAATTACCAAGTAATTGGATCGACCATTTATTTACATATCATGCCAACAAACAAACAAATAATCTTTTTAGCGGTACACACTAATTAAGGACTATGACACACAAGATGATTTTAGTGTGATCGGTAATGGGTACAATCAAGTTTTATGGTTTACTAATACAACACTTTCATGATATGATGTCTGACCTTTTGTATTTTAAAATTTACGATTTTTTATTTTTATTTTTATTTTTATAGTTATATTAAGCTCAAAGTCAAATGTAATACCATGGTGCTTTTAGTTTAGTACAACTATGAGACTATTAAAAAAATAAAGGAAAATAGAAACAAATCATGAATTAAATTAAAAATTAAGATAAAAAATTAAGATAGTATTGTACTTAACTTGGCTTTCAGGCTAGGATGTTAAAAAAAAAAGTTAAATATATCAAATTTTATATCTATATTCTCGTAACAAATTGTCTTTTGTTTTTCCGTTGGTATCAATAGTGGTAAGTTGTTTTCCATGATCATTGTTTTTTCATATATTGTAATTTAGAATTAGTTCATACTGTAATTTGTAGTTTTCTCTTTAACAAAACACATATTTTCTGCTAACAAATACATCTTAACCGTAAAAAAAATAGATTCAGTTACTAAAATCTTTAAAATATTCAGTTTGTTGGAGGATATCCATATCGTTATAACATATTGGGTACTTTGTATTGGATTCCGGAAACTATTCACAACATTTCTATGTTTTATGAATAGAAGGTTTCTCTATCCATTACCAACAAGAACAAGTATTCAGGTACGTTTTTCAAAACGAATATGTTTAATGATATTTTCCTATTTTGATGTTAGTTTTTTTTTGAACTTAGATTGAACTGGATTCAAATTAGGAAGTCTACCTAAATACATCTAATCGAACTGAAATCAAATTACCACAATTTACTTTTGTGTGCCTATTTACAATTATGAATTTGGAAAATTGTATAGAAATTACATAAATTTGATTTTTTTTTCATTTTTATTTTATTTTAATAGAGAATTACTTTTGGAAAAATGATACAATACAGTAGATTCTCGTTTGTTTTCTGAACAACTATAAATCTATAATATTGGGGTTGTATTTTAAAAACCTTTTCGTATAATGAACATTATATTTATATCCAATCAAATTTTGTATCTAGATTCTCCTAACAATTTTTTTCTCTTTTTTGGTTGTTGACAATGTATTTTTCTTTATTAAATACTGTTATACCGAAATGCCTAGAATATTCCTCCATAGATTAATACAATGTAAATAATTTAGTACGATAAAAGTATCTAAAACAATCAGATTTTCAAGATGAATACATAACATTTGATAAAATTAATTACATAAACTAGTATTTATCTTATGAAAAAACCATCGAACTTCTATAATTAATTTGGTTGTACTTAAAAAATTTGTTGTTCTTTTGTCTGTCTACTATAAATAACCCATCAAATACCTAATGGGAGCATTAGGCAGTAACATTTCGCCAAACCGAAAGGAAAAAAAAAATTAAGGCCATGAGACGAATTTTTCTCACCCTTCTCCTATGTCTCGTTCCTCTCTTAGCTTCATGCACTAAAGAGAAACATGTTAGTATTATATATGGTGCTTGTTAAAATCCCAAATCGTTCCCAAATTTAATATTCAAATTCATTGTTTCTTAAGTTAACTCCTCACAATTTTTTTGGGAGGTTTTTGTAGGTGTATATTGTTTATTTTGGAGAGCATAAAGGTGATAAAGCCTTCCATGAAATTGAAGCTCATCATCACTCTTATCTTCAATCGGTTAAAGAGTCCGAAGAAGATGCCAAGTCATCGCTATTGTATAGCTACAAACATAGCATCAATGGCTTTGCGGCTGAGCTAACACCGGACCAAGCCTCTAGACTCAAAGGTACGTAAACGCTAAACAAACCACGTTTATGTTTTCCTATGACTATTGAGTTATATTTAAAACTCAATATTAATAGTTCATTTTTTCCATATAGGACTCAGAGGAGTCGTGTCAGTATTCAAGAGCAATCCAAGAAAGTATAAGATCCATACGACAAGATCATGGGAGTTTGTAGGGTTAAAGGATGAAGATGAACTTTATCTTGATGCATACAAATACAATGTGAACGACCGGTTTCGTGTGGGAAGAAAGTTTTTGAGTAAGGCGAAACACGGCGACGGTGTCATAGTTGGTGTTATCGATAGTGGTAAGTTGTTTTCCATTATCATTGCTTTTGTCATATATTTTACAAATTAGAAATGGTTCATACTTAATTTTTAACAAAACTCATATTTTCTTAACCATAAAAAGAGATAATTCAGTTACTAAAATGTTTAAAAAAATTTAGTTTGTTGGTGGATTTCAAATCGTTATAGTATCAATTCGTTATTGATTTTTTTTTTGTCAACTAATTTGTTGTTAATTATAGTTAAATATATAATATGGTATATTTGGCGTAACAAATTTGTTTATGTCTTTGGGGAAATACAAAAATAAAAACTAAAGGGGTGTGGCCAGAGTCAAGGAGCTTCGATGACAAAGGAATGGGACCAATTCCAGAATCTTGGAAAGGAATTTGCCAAACCGGAGTTGCGTTCAACTCTTCCCACTGTAATCGGTAACAATTAAAATCTTGTTTAGCTCTTTCATAATCAGATAATATATTCATAATTAAATTACTAAATTTAATCAATTTAACAGTATATATTTCATGAGCTACATATCTAATTTTCTATCATTTTTTTCCTTTTAACATGAAACAATTTCACCAAATATACGAAGAAGCCACTTTTGTTATGAAATCACTAAAACTTGATCAAATGAACTTACAAATTTTAAGATTGACATAAGTTTAAATATGCACACTAGTCCTAATATGCATGGACACTAATTTAGCTTAATACAAAAAATAATCATTTACGGTTCTTACTTGTAGACTATCGAGTAATTAATATGTATCTTAGAAATGCTTAATAATGCTTTATCATCATTTTCGATTTTATCGACGTTAATCATAGGAAAATTATCGGAGCAAGGTACTACTCAAGAGGGTACGAGAGATATTACGGACAGTTCAATGCCGAAGCTAACAGAGACTTCTTGTCTCCACGAGACGCCGATGGACATGGTTCCCACACAGCTTCAACCGCCGTTGGCCGCAGAGTAAACGGCGTTTCTGCACTTGGCGGCATTGCAAGGGGAACGGCTTCAGGCGGGGCCTCATTGGCTCGTCTCGCCGTTTACAAAGCTTGTTGGACGGTTCCAAACGCGCAAAAATACGTCACAAACACTTGTTTTGACGAAGATATGTTGGCTGCGTTTGACGACGCGATTGCTGATGGCGTCAATGTTATTAGTATTTCGATTGGAGCGGTTGAACCGCATACGTATTCGGAAGATGGAATCGCGATCGGATCGTTACATGCGGTTAAGAGAGATATTGTGGTTGCGGCTAGCGCTGGAAACGATGGACCGGATGGGGCAACTCTGTCGAATCCAGCTCCGTGGATTATTACCGTCGGAGCTAGTAGTCTTGATCGGTATTTCGTTGGTCGTCTTGAACTTGGTGATGGCTTTCAATTCGAGGTAATAAATAAACTCAACACTAAAATGTTACACCTTAATCATTCTTAAACCATATACATATAAAAGGCTAATATAAGTTAAAGTTTGGAGTTTATATTTGGACTATATATATACTGTATTATATTTCTATATTTTGATATAAATTTAAAGGTTGTGCTTAGTTCTATGAATTAATAACGTATGCATGTATATTATGAAGTTAAAGTAATGTTTTTAATTTAATTTTCTAGTCGGACTCATTGACGACATTAAAGATGGACAACTTTGCTCCTCTAGTCAACTCTCTTGACGTAGCTGTTCCCGGCTGTACAAGGGAAGAAGCATCGTAAGTTTTTTACTTTTTATTAAACAGTTTAATATTTATTTGGACTAACTATTTTTGTTTTTGTGGTGGTGAAGGCAATGTGTACCGAATTCACTTTCACCGGATCTTGCGAGAGGTAAAGTGATATTATGTATGAGAGGTTTCGGTTCATCACGTTCAACAATTGGTAAAAGTATTGAGGTAAAACGAGCCGGAGGTGTCGGTATGATATTAGCAAACTCTCGGGCAGGCGATGGGTTCGACGTTGTGTCTCATTTCGTACCGACTGCTTTGGTTTTCTCATCTACGGTTGGTAGGATTCTTGATTACATGTACAATGATTATGAACCGGTGGCTTTCATCAAACCAGCAGAAACAATACTTTATGGATACCAACCGCAAGATTCGGTTTACCCGTATAAACCGGCTCCTTTTATGACTAGTTTTTCTAGTAGAGGCCCAAATTGGGTAGATGCTAATATTCTTAAGGTAAATAACTCTTTTGTTCTTGTGACTTCAATTTTTGTAAAACTCTAATACATAACACATTTTTGTGGTTTATAACAGCCGGATATCATCGCGCCGGGACTGAATATACTGGCTGCATGGAGCGGGGCAGATTCCGCGAGCAAAGCTTCGATAGACCGAAGAGTGATAGATTATAATCTTGACTCAGGAACATCTATGTCTTGTCCTCATGTTGCTGGTGCAATTGCCCTTCTCAAAAGCATGCATCCCACATGGAGTAGTGCTGCTATAAGATCTGCCCTCATGACCACTGGTAAGTAGTGGTAACAAAACTTTCTGGTTATTAAGCTGGGTTAAAATAACTAAACCGAACTTTGATTATTAGAAGTATTCAATCCGGTTTTTGATTCATTTTCAGTTTGAAAACATTGGTTAAATGTCTAAATAATGAAATGGTCTTTTATTGGATCATACTTTTGGTACATTATGGTCTTACAACTAAACTAGTGACTTGTATTGTCGTAGCTTCGATGACCAACGAGGACAACGAACCGATTCAAGACTTTGATGGTTCACCAGCGAGCCCATTTGCGCTTGGGTCAGGACATTTTAGACCAACAAAAGCACAATCTCCCGGTTTAGTCTACGATGCATCATACCGATCTTACCTTCTCTATTGCTGCTCGGTTGGTTTAACAAATCTTGATCCGACATTCAGATGTCCTAGCCAAATCCCTCCCGGTTATAACCTTAACTACCCGTCAGTCTCAATTCCTGATCTCATTGGGACAGTAACCGTTACGAGGACGGTCACATGTGTTGGACGGTCGAGTAACTCAACAAGCGTATATGTCTTCAATGCTCAACCGCCCTTTGGCGTCAATGTTATGGCTGAACCAAATGTTTTGGTCTTTGATCGGATTGGTCAGAAGAAAAGGTTTAACATCATTTTTAGGACAGATAGATATGAGTTCACAGGTGAGGCTCGGAGGAATCAATATCGGTTTGGATGGTTTAGTTGGAGCGATGGACACCATGTCGTGAGAAGTCCAATTGCAGTTTCATTAGTTTGATTGTAGTTTTGTTTTTCTTATTTAATTATAAGGGTGTTTTTAGTTGTTTTGACTCTTTTTTTTTTTTGAGGGTTTAGGGTGATTTTACTGGTTTCTATTTATTATTAGGATAAGTAAGAAATAAATAAAAATTTATAATAATTTCTCTAGTGTAGAGAGAATCCAAAGCTAGTAGGATTCAAGTTCAAATGAGCTTATTAAGCTAGATACAAATATAGAAAATGAGATTGAAATGAAATAGCTTATCAAACCCTATTTGTGCAAGTAAAGAAGATCTTTAGATTGTCATTAAAAACACAATAATGGCTTTAGATTTGATTTCAAACCGAAAACGAGAAAGAGAAGAGTTTCTCAAAGAGGCAACTCTTTAGGTTACTTTACATTGATGTTTTAAACACAAATTTATATGAATCTCTACTTGCCCAAATCCTTATGAACTTCTCATTGAACACTCTCTTGGACTTCTAATGGATTTATTAATATATAGCTCTAGTGTACACTTGCTCATCTACAAAATTTATCCTAAAGTTTCAAAACATGTTTAAACTGCATGTGGTTTCAAGGCTCTTCAATCTAATTTATTCTAATATTGATTTTGTATCGGACTCATTATTCACTTTTGTGTTCGTTGTTGCAGTAGTAGCTAAAATTCTAATACATGTTATATATAATAGCAAAATTGTAGCTCTCGTGTTAAGTTTTCAATACAATGTGCATTTTGTTTTGCTAAAAACATATATACGAACCTGCCAAAAATGATCCAAGTAATGTACGTAGACATGTTTCAAAAGATATCCATATATATATAGTTCAACAACATTCCAAGAAACTTTTATTCAATCTTGAAGATATCGTACGTGTTACAATTTGCCAACAACAGTTTAATGAGTTTGTACATAGCACGAGTTGCCTCGCACGATTCGTCTGTTAACTAACGACGCCACGCAATCGCATCAGAAAGCGAGTGTTGTGTTGTGTTGTGTTGGACGAAAACAAAAACGTGGCAGTGACGAACCCTAAAGCTGTGTAACATTACACGTGTATGGTTAGGAGTGGATAGAATTTGGATTTTGAGCGTGTAAACGCGTACACGCGTGACGTTTGAGGTTGAAAACGCGTAATGCGTTTCCTCCGGACGCGCCGCTCTGGTAATTGCGTTTTGTGGCTTTACTTCACACACCGACCTCAGCTTATTTCTCCTAATCATTGTTGTGATATTTTTGTTGTTGTTGGAGATACTCAATTCATTAGTTGTTAAGATTTTCATTAATAAATGAAGATTCTCAAAAAAAAATTGTCATTCAATAAAAATGACAGAAAATAGTTCCATGGTTCAATATGATCTTATTATTAACAAAATTAAATTACGAAATAATCATTCATGTTTTGTCAATTCAACAATTTTAAGGTCTTCATTAACAAATAAAGATTCTTAAAAAAATGTAATTTGATAAAATGACAGAAAATAGCTCCAATGATTCAATAAGAATTAAGATATGTTATTATAATCAAAAAATTAATAAGTAAAATAAATAATACTACACATGTTTAGTCAATTCAACAATTTTAAGATCTTCATAATTAAGGTTCTCATTTTTTTTTTTGTAATTTGATAAAATATAAAATAACTGGAAATAGCTAGATTTAATGGTTCAGTAAGATGCTATTACAAAATAAAATAATAAAATAAATAATATATGTTTTAGTCTATTCCACAATTAAAGATCTTCATTAATAAATTAAGATTTTTTTTAGAATTTTTTTGTTATTCAACAAAAATGACAGATAATAGCTCTAATGGTCCAATAAGATGTTATTAATCACAAATATAATTAAAAAATAATTAGTTTAGTCAATTCAACAATTTTAAGATATTCATTAATAATTAAGATTCTCTCATCAATTAGTCAATTCAATAAGATGACAGAACTAGTCTCAATGGTTTAATAAATATGACATAATTCTATAATAAAAAATGACAATTCATATTTAGTCAATTCAACAATTTTACACATTCTAATTCATTAATTATGGTAAAGTGTAAAAAATTAATGAATAAAATCAAAATAATTTAATGATACGCGGCTACGAAATTTTGTTGAAGTGATGAAGAAGTATCTGATGAAGCTACCACGTATTCACCCTAAAGAATATCCCAATGACATCATCATATGCTATTACTAGATTTGCTTTTATACATACGTACACGTATTCAAACAAAAACACACATGTACGTACGAGTATATATATATATATACATGTACATTTATACACGTTATACGTATAGATCTTACCATATAATTCTCTATTGCCACCATATGTGTCTCTATATAAATTTCATTTCTTCTCCATCCTCATTGATCATTTCATCTCTTAATACATTCTTTTTTTTTCTCTTTTCATATTTTACGATGATGTCGGAAGAATTTCAAGAATCAGACATTATATTTTCCGACCAAACTATAATACCAAAAGAAACTAAACTATCTAACACTAGAAACAACGAGAAGATGATCAGTACTACAAGACGGTTGGAGAAAACATCTCCGGTGAGGATTCCGACGAATAGTTTCCGGTATAAGGGATGGGAGACGGCGGAGGAAGAGGAGGAGGAAAAGACTCCTCCACATGTAATAATCGAAAGAAGAATGAAAGAGCAAATAGCGTTTTCGGTTTGTACTCACAAAGGAAGAGACTTGAGCCGTCACCGGAACTCCGTTCTTAGGATGACCGGTTTTTTAGAAGCTTGATTTTTACTTAACCGGCCGGTTCAATTTTTTATTTTTCTTTAATTGACCGGTCTAGTGTTGGGATATTTTGTTTTGTTTCCCCGGTTTGGGTTTTGTATTGGATAAAATCCCCGACATGTCTTTGTAATATCTTTCTTGAATTTTATATTATTTGGTTTCTTGAAAAGAGGAGAAATCAATACTTGATGTTAAACAAGGTTTTGAGTTTGCTTGTTAAGTAATTGGTTTCTTGGCTTATGGATTTTGTCTTTGGTCGCATCTATTGGATTATGCAACTTGGCTTCCTAACGTGAGCCGGATGTAAATTTATATTGTATGGTCTCACTTTGTAATGCAAATACCCTAATAAGAAAATGTTCTAATCGTATCAATTTGATAATGCATGTGTTTAGATATAATTTTACGTATCGTTTGGTAGATTGTTTCAAATATTGTGACATAATTTTCCTTAATCGTTTATAGACTTATAGTAGCATGTTGTATATGTAAAAGTCATATCAGTGAAGGTTGAATAATACTCAGCATTCAACAGTCTAGCTATATGAGTTGGTCTTTCTACAAAATGAAAAATCTAATTTATACTTGCTTAGTGTAAAGTTCGAAATATTTGTTTGTTCTGCGAAGTTGAATCCATGTGTATGTTTGAACATTTTAAAGGTTTGTATATAGTTTTTTGTTTTAAATTCGCTAACGATATTCATATATAGGCCAAAGACTTTATGATCAATAATGATAGAATCGACTTTTTATAAGAAAATAGTGAATCATCGTACAGACAAGACGATTCATGAGCCATGTGGTTTCTGCCATTTCGATCACAACTGTTCTTCTTGAGATTCTTATAATTATAACTTCTGTTGAATAAAATAAGATCATAGTACATCTTTTTTTTTTTTAGAAACAATTGTATATAATTCACTAAAAATTCGACTTTGAATTTAAGAACATAATAATGGTTTTAGTATCCTGATTTTTATATATGAGTTCCTAAACATCTACAATAATTTCATTTCCATACACTGAAACGTTGTAAAAGTAAATAATTTATTATTAGGAGAGATGACATGAGCAAATAGTGTTAATGATAGTGTATGATGAGGTTTCATTTGAAAACAATATCATTAGATTTTAGCTAGACAGCTCTGGCTAGTGACGTTTGTTATATTAAATAAAGAACTCCTAATGCACACAGCAAGAATCAAGCAAATGCTTGAATACTTGAGTAAGTATTATACTTCTAACTTTTACATTAAAGGATGGAACAAGCTTCCAACCACAACATATAATTTTAGGATTACGAAAACAAATCACAAGTTATACGAAATTGTGATAACTTTCATAACAAATCACAAGTTGTAAGGAAGTGTTTGTTCATCAAACCTTAATACCTAGACTTTACGTTAAGAGATAACAACCATGAATGAGAGCATCACACCACTCAATCCAAATATCTCATCCTTGGGTGTATCACTCTAATACCATTTCCACACAAATCAAACCCTTGTTGTTTTCGTCCCGGCTACTACTCCTTTAGGAATTATAGAGCAAACTTCAGTTTTGTGCATTGATCAAACCGTAACAGCTAGACATCTCACAAAGAAAAAATCACCATCAATCACAGTATCACGCCACTCAACTTTACCCCAAATCTCTCCACCTTGGCGTCTTTCGATTGAAATCTCCGCACACCAAATCCCTGCTGTTGTGTTTCTCCTGTCCCCTAGTATTGTGTTTCTCCTGTCTCTTTCTTTAGGCAAGAACACAACCAGCTTGCCACCGCAGCTCATGGTATACGACCACCAAGAAGAAGTTGGCAAACTAGGACCATTCGTGGCCGTTCTTTCCAAACCTCTAACCACTCCCCAAACCTTGAGCTTTGTATCATACGCTCTCAAAACGTTATGGCGACAATCATAGTAATACAACACATCATCAACAACACACGCATACTCCCACTTCTTATCATTCAACATCTCTTCCATTTCCCATTTCCTCTCCTTCGGCTCGTAAACAAAGCTATTCTCCGAATCCCTCATGTATATCTTCCCTTCCATTACCACACAACCAGACCACAATTGACCTATCTCTACACCAGGATTAGTCATCTCAGGCTCCCACATTTGCTTATCTGTATTCAACACCATAACAACTCTCTTCGAAACCATACAACCGGGCAATTCACACTCACCGATTATGTAAATCTTCCCGTTGATTGTGCCAGCGACAGTATTACCCATAGGCTTGGGGATGGTAGAGATAGGCTGCCAGGTATGAGACGTACAGTCGATGGTTAAGACACTTGACGTCGCACTGGAATCGTAACCTCCACCCAAAACGTATATCTTGGAACCCACCGCGACGAAGATTCCATGGGCAGGCATACGAGGAAGACGAGGGACAAGGACAAAGCCGTTGCGGCGGAGAATGTACCAACGGTAATCACAGGTTTTAGGGTTATAGAGGAGGGCGTAGAGACAGTGTTCGGTACAGCGTAATAAGGATCGTCTCATGTATAGCTCCGGCGACGCTATGATTGATCGGAAACGTCGTGAAACGAGAGAGATTGTTGGGTAATGGGATCTTGATACACGCGCGATTATATCGACGACGATTTCATCTGGAAGTGACGCAATCGGAGATGGTCGTTTCGAGAGAGGGACGCCGCGCAAATCCATACGAGAGAGATGGAGAGCGAATCACACAAATCCCTAATTTTACCGGCTCACTTGACTCGACTCTGGAAGATGATTTGAGTCTCAGTCAATAGTCAATATCGATATGCTCTGCTTTTGGTAAACGAGGAGAACATTGAAGAAGAAACGGGTACCATAGATCGAGGTTAATGGGCCATAAGCCCAATAGAACCCAATTAAAGTTTCGACTGAGTACAGTTCCTTCAGATCGTTTTAAGTTGACTTTGAGTCTAAGGACATGTATTAAGGAAAATTTTCAGGCATCTTGGAATGGAACATGAGAGAAAATCAAAATCCTTATGGGAGCCAGAGGGTTCAAAAGTAAATGTAATTTCTACCACTGAAATTTAAAAGAACTTGAATTTTGATCCCAGAGAAGATGGTGTTACATTCAGTAGTTGAAAAGAGGACGAAGAAGGTTTTTCTTATGCTGCAACAAGATCTGGTGTCTCGGCTTCAACAGATAGCAAAGTGGTGTGAACTTTGTCGACCCAATTGTCCAATTGATCTCTCAAGGCCTTGATCTGTGGAATCCCTAGTACTCTTGGTTGAGCCCATGAGACGTAAACTGTTCCATTCACTTGGTCTATGATGCCCTCAATCAGATGCACCTAAATCATTCATTTTCCACTTTAAATCCCATAGATTCATAAGCAAACAAAACCATTCTATTTCAATGTACAAGTCAGGAACGAAACTAGTTACAAATATTTGAATTCTCTGACTAAATTACCTAATATGAAAACAATTGCAGATACATAAACCTAAACTGGTAGCTGCATATTGTGGGGGGGGGGGGGGGGTTGAAAAGAAAGATGCAAGGAGATACTAATACTTACAGAAAGACTCTTCATGAGAAGGTGCTCAACATCTTCAATGGAAAGTTTAGTTCGCTCAGCAATGACACTCAAAGGAATGGTCCTGTCTTCAGCAGGTCGGCTAAAGTACAGTTGAAATGTAACAAAATTAGCATAAGATGTTTAATTTATATGATATGGTGTGAGATACTACTACCTAGAATGAAGTTACCTGAAGATGATCTCAATAAGGCAGAGAATGTTGATCTTTTCCAGTAGCTTCTTCTCGTTCTCAACCAGTGCTGGTTGGGCAATCAAGGATGCGTTGTGGACACGGCATAGTTCTTGATACTGAACTAAATCACCATGGTTGAATGCCTGGAGAATGTGGTAAAGCCATTCCACATTTGTTCCAAGGAGACTTTTCAACTGTCATCAGAGTAATACTACATGTAAGATAGCCATTTACAATTCTAAGCAGAACTATAACATTAGAGGTATAAGCTTTCCCTGCGTTCACAAACACTTTGGCCAACCCCGAGCAACGAAAGGTCAATAAGAAACGTATTATTTCCACCGGAAAACTTTGCAATAGCTTATATCACGGATGAAGGATAACTTACAATGGGATGGGCTAACAGTTCCCCAAAGTTGTAGATGTTTTCTCCAAGTAGAGCTGAAAGTGACAAATCGAAAGCCAAATCCTGATAGAAACAAAAATGATCTGATATTAGGAATTTGATAAGTGGGTACAGGTAAGCTAGAGTAGTCAGCATTTTTTTTTCCCTGGTTTCCTCTAAATCTCACCAATTTTATCATCCACTAGCTAAAAGGAATCTTGGTAACCAAACACTAGAACAAGATACGTAAAATTACAGGGACATACGAGCTTAAACGATTCTGAGAGGTCCTCCACAGATGTATATGCAAGATAAAGTAGAGCACTTTTGTAGAAATCAGAAAACTCTTGACGGAACTTGTGGTACTGAGAAGACACCCAATAGAAGTTGGCATAGACCGATGGATCAATGTCAGTCATACTATCAAGAGAGCTCTTTCCATCGTCCAAGACTTTCTTACACTCCTTCTGATCACCTTGCTCAAGCTTGAATAGGGCTTTTTGTGTTTCTATATATATGATTGGTTCAGTTATCCGAGGCTCTTTAGTAGCTCTCAGTTTCTCAATCACGCTCTCAAGATAGCTAACCGCGGCTTCTTTCTCAGAGTACTGTCGGGAGACCACCACAGCAAAATGTGCAAGCTTCAGAAGATTGATCTTCGTCTCAAAGTCAGTGATGAAATTGTGATAGAACTGAATTAAAGCATCACCAGCCTGAAATACAAGAATTTACATTATAACAAGGACACAAGTTAAGATCAACACACGAACTTGCAAGAAATCGAAACTGATAGATAGCAAAACATGAAAACTCACGAATTTCAGCAAAACTATAAACCCTAAAACCTACTTTCTTCCAAGACCCTAACTCGTAAAAAACCCTAATCATCATCCAAACGAACCTCTAACTACTGTTAGTCTGAAGTAAATACAAAAATTCTACTAAATTTCTCGAGATCTATGAACCTTAAATCTCCAAGGAGCCGCACAACTAAACCCGGATAGATATGGAAACCAATCACTATTACGGAGGAGAAGAAAAAAGACCTGGAACACAGCGAGAGCGATGAACTGCTCGAGCTTAAGGGTGAGTTGATGCCAGAGCTTTTTCTGATACAGATCTGCAAGGGAATTGTACCATTCACCGAGCTCTGGATGCGCATTTTTCAGAGATTCCAAGTATTGAAGAGCAGCCATGGCGGAAGCAGAGACGAAGACGAAGACGGAAGGAAGAAACAAACGAGTTTTGCGGATTCTCTCGATCTTTATAAATTCAGCTCTGTGTTAAAAAATCCTAGAAACCCTTCTTCCTTTGTGCTCTTTGCTAATCAGATAATCCCTTTAATTCTAAAAGGAAAGAAAAATTCCGGGGCCAAAGTGAAATTTATGAGTTTTACGAGATATTTATGTAATTGAAAACTACAACAGTGTTGTGACCGGACTATATTTTGAAAACCAGAACAGAAATCGAACCGGAATGTTTTCTGGATCCCTGGTTTTTCTCTGGTTTAAATCGGGGTTTTATGAAATAACCGGATTAAATAACTATCCAAATCAGTGGTTCCGGTTTTAAATTTCCGGGTCGGGTCATTTCTCCTGCCACTACCCACTAATGGCGATTTCGATTTCTTCACTTTTCCCACTCACTCGCTTTCAGAGAGAGAGAGAGAGAGAGAGAGAGAGAGAAATGGATGAGTCAGACGCGGATGACGATTTTCTCCAATGCGTGGAGTATCTCGAAGCCACCGTTATTGCCGATAGGCTTCGCGGACAACCTCCTCCGGCAATTCCAGTGTCAGTACCAGCTCCGGAGATGACGACGACGACGGTTTCATCGTCTTTGTCTCACCCTATGCAGTTACAATACTCCGCGGGGCAACGGAAACAAATTCCAGTTCATGATCCTTTCTTCAATTACTCTCCACCTAGAGAACTCTCTCAAAGAGTAGGAGCTTTCAGTGACGCGTTAATGGATTACTCTACATCTACGATTACTGCTGCTAAACCGACTTTTTCGAATCGTCGCTGCGATAGTGAGAAGGATCTTGAAATTGATCGCTTAAAGGTTAGGGTTTTGTTATTATGTGAACACGAAGATACCTCTGGTGTGTGTATTGTTCTCATGTTGTTCTTTTGGTAAATGATAAACAGAAGGAGCTGGAGCGTGTCTCGAAGCAATTGCTAGATTTGGTTTGTTCAATATCTTCAAGTTTTTAGTTTATTTGAATTTACTATTTCAATCTGTAGAATCTGAAAGATGTCTTTAATTGTTCCAGGAACAAGATTATTCTCAGCTTAAAGAGGGGGAAAACAAAGAAACAGAGTCCAAAAGCTTGTGTGCTGATAATAAAGGGCAGTGTTCTTCTGCAGTTCATGCTTCTAAGGGAACAAACTTGTGAGTGAATATTGTCTTTTCCTTCTATTACAAAGAACTTGTATATGTACTCTTACTTAGCATTGTCTTTTAAGTATCTCGGGTTCAACCAATTTTAGTTTTCGTTTTGCATTCTAATAATTTTTACAAAAATTTATAGTGAACTATTCTGGAAGGTGAATTTTTTGATCATGTTGAGAACTCGGGTAGCAAGCAGTTTAGGATACTTTTTATAATCAACTCTTTAGAGAATTAAAAATCTGTGGTGCATGATTAGAATTAACCGTTTATTAGCTTGGTACTTTTATTTGAGTAGCAAATCACCAATAATGGTCTAATGAAGAAGTCTTGTGAAACAGGGAACCAGAAGATGTTGCAACTTCTCCAGTAAACATTCGAGAACTCGACTCTACGACAGGGTTAGATGACAAAAGTAGTATGTTAATGTTGATATTGGCAATAATAAGATGGAACGTTTTGAACTTCTGTTGTATAGATTGATTTTTCCAAACTTTTTTGGTTTTTTCTATTCATTATCTTTGCTTTGCTTTGGCACAAGTTAGGCTTCAAGACCACTGGTCTTCAGGCGGATCTTTCAAAGAAACTGCGGGATATCTGGTGCAACTCAAATCATCAAAGGAGAAATCTAGTCTCAGAGTTGCTACTGGCTTGTTCAGCAGATCTCCAGATTCTCTTTAGTTATATGAAAGGCAGTACGCCTCCCCAAGATGGCGCCAAAACCTCGTCAAATATGCAATCTTCTCAAGACTTAGAATCTGAAAAAGTCTGTAACTTATACTCTGCAATAACAAAGGTGTGGCTTTTCGTTCAAACATTATACTTGCTGGTATATAAGTCATTGGTTACACTATATAATTGAATTGCCTATGGTGTAGATCAGTTTTGGGTCTGTAAATTTGAAGAACTTGGTTGAACCACTACTTGATCTTTGCAAAGGGGAAAATGTAAGTCAGATTTAGATTCGAAGCTTTTATCTGCAAGTTGTAGTTTCCTGGTCTTTTTATTTTCGTTTTTGGTGAGTTTATTCATTCATCTGTTCTGCAGGCCGTTCTTGTTCATAGATCTCTGCGTGTACTACATGTGCTGTTGGAACATATATGTGGTGTTGAATACAGAACTGAAGCCAGCTATTCTCTGTTTGTCTTGATGAATCAAATTGCTAGCAGAAGAACTGAAGAGGATGTGAAACTAGAAGCATTGTCAATAATGAACACAATCGCTTTGAGCACTGATGCTTATACTGAGAGAGAAGCGTAAACACTCATAACCATTTTACCATTTTCTTTTTTCTGGTTTTACTAACATCTGATATCATATAATGTTAATATTTTCTTTGACCAGTTTTGTCTCCAAGGAAGTTTTAGAGAGCATTTCATTACATTTAAGAAAAGAAGCTGGCTTACATGTGCGGAAAGAAGCTGTTCGTCTTTTTTACTTGCTACTCAACTGTAAGTATTCAGTTTAATCACTCTGTTTACTGCCAAATAAGTCTGAGATGTATTAGTTTATGATGAAAAATGCTCTTCTTTCTCCTCTAAACTATTTTATCCGGTTCAAAGGCCCTAAACTGTACGATAGGTTTGATTCTGTCCATGGGGAAAAGAAGCCCTCAGATACTGAAAACGACAGTGAAGGAAATCTCTTTTCTTTGGAAGCATTTGGTAAGATCTTCGAAGGTTTAGCAGATTGTTTGACTTTTCCCAGAAAGACATCAGAGGTAACAAAACATAAAAAAACACGTAGGAAAACCCCTCTTGTCGAGAAGTTTAGCGCAATTGGATTATTAACACAGCTTTGGGACTGAATTGAATTTCAGGATCTGGAACTCTGTCGGGATGTAATAAATATCTTGGCTTTAGCTGCTTCTTCAGGAAACTCTGGCTATGAACTACTCTCAAGTCACAAGCTTCCTCAAGACACCAACTTTTTAATGCTGATACTGCACCTTTTGGTAGCAGAGATAGTCTCTGAATCAACAGACTCTCATCCAGAATCGGAAATTTTCAAAGCAAGGTATATTAATGCCGGCGATTTACAACTAAACGTTTAATCTGTCTGACTTTTAAACTAGATCTATTTGTTTTACTGGCACAGGACAATATTGATGAGAGAGATACTGATATTACTAAACAGACTTGTCTCTGGCTTGTCAAGCTCTGCTACTGTTCTAAAGGAACTTACAAACAGCAGAGACATGGCGAGTCTAACGGTTGATGCAGCCACACGATTATCCCGGAAAAGAAACTTACTTGGACAACCTGAAAACAATGTTGAGAGAATGAGGAATACTGAAATCATGGATTTAGCCCGCAATTTCAAGAAACGGGTTTTCGGCTTCTTAGGTGACAATACTAAATAAACACAAACATATTGATGTAGTTGAGTTCATTGAGTTCCCTTTTAACGAGAGCATAGCAATGTTAATTGAAGGAGCATAGTAGATGTGAAACGGTCTGCAAATTAACACGCTAATATTTAAGACATCATTGATCATATAATCTTTGATTGATTACTACACGTCTTATAATTTTGTAAGAAATGTAAAGTACAAGACGTTGTTGACTTAATCTTGAAGAAAATAAAGATAGCTTGAGGTGCAAGCTAAAAATAATCCTACGGAGATATAGATTAGGATTAGGAAGTATTGAATAAGTTATATTTCCTATATGAATTAGGAAAATTGCTTAGGGGTTTTCATATATATAATATAGAGATCAAGACATGAGATTGTAACATTGTTCTTTAAGTGCTTTGATTCAATAGACGTGGGATCAAGACTCGTTCTCACCTCCGTGGCTTTGGTTCAACGATCGAATCTTCATACGTAGGAGTAGCAGTTCCACTCACCAAACGCTTACTAGAAAATAAAAAGGTAATTGGGCTTAAAGAGTCAGCCAATTCGAAGCCCACGAAGGCCCACTCCTTTCCATATCGGTTTGTATTTGTATTATAAACCTAGCCCTTCTTCTTTTTTTCCTCTTCCCTTCTATAGAAATCGAACTCGTTTCTTCTCCTATCGATTCTTGACATCAAAACAGACGTTCCCTTCTTCGTTGTCTTAGCTTGTTGAAACCAAAACTCTTGATTCCGACGTCAAATCGATTTCTGCTGCAACAGAGGTTCTTCCACGAACGGTAGCTTACGATGGTGTTTCTCTCAATTCCCAACGGGAAGACGCTCTCGTTCGATCTGAACCCTAATTCAACCACAATCTCCGGCTTCGAACAATTGGTCCATCAACGCAGCGATATTCCACCGTCATTGGTTCGTTCCTCGCTCCGTTTCCGGAACCCTAGCCGTGTGTTGTTAGATTCTAAGGATTCTGATTCTATCTTATTATCCGATCTCGGTGTTTCTCGTTTCTCTACTTTGATTATCCATGTCCCGCTTTTGGGTGGTATGCAAGGAATGGCTCCGCCTAAGCCTCGTCTCGAGTTCCTCAATTCCAAACCTCCATCGAATTATGTAGCCGGTTTGGGTCGTGGTGCTACGGGGTTTACCACTCGGTCTGATATTGGTCCTGCTCGTGCGGCTCCGGATCTACCTGATCGTTCTGCTGTGGCTACAGCGGCTGCTCCAGGTGTAGGTCGTGGGGCAGGGAAACCAAGTGAGGCGGAAGATGATGATGATCCTGAGGAGAAAGGGTACGATGAGCATCAGAAGTTTGATGAATTTGAAGGGAATGATGCTGGTTTGTTCTCCAATGCCGAGTACGATGAGGATGACAAAGAGGCTGATGCAATCTGGGAGTCTATTGACCAGAGGATGGATTCTAGGAGGAAAGACCGGAGAGAAGCGAAGCTCAAGGAAGAAATCGAGAAATACAGAGCTTCGAACCCTAAGATTACTGAGCAGTTTGCGGATTTGAAGAGGAAACTACACACTTTGTCTGCAGATGAATGGGATAGTATTCCTGAGATTGGGGATTACTCGTTGCGGAACAAGAAGAAGAAGTTTGAGAGCTTTGTGCCTATTCCTGACACGCTTTTGGAAAAGGCGAAGAAGGAAAAGGAGCTCGTCATGGCCTTAGACCCGAAGAGCAGAGCAGCTGGTGGGTCAGAGACACCATGGGGGCAGACTCCTGTGACAGACTTGACTGCTGTAGGTGAGGGAAGAGGTACGGTGTTGTCTCTGAAGCTTGATAGGTTATCTGATTCAGTTTCGGGGCAAACTGTTGTGGACCCTAAAGGCTACTTAACTGACTTGAAGAGTATGAAAAGAACCACTGATGAAGAGATATACGATCGCAACAGAGCTAGGTTGTTATACAAGAGTCTAACCCAGTCTAATCCAAAGAATCCAAACGGTTGGATCGCTGCTGCTAGAGTGGAGGAAATGGATGATAAGATTAAAGTAGCTAGGCTTCAAATTCAGAGGGGCTGTGAAGAGTGCCCCAAAAATGAGGATGTTTGGCTTGAAGCTTGTAGGTTAGCCACTCCAGAAGATGCCAAGGCGGTTATTGCAAAGGGAGTTAAGCTGATACCCAATTCAGTGAAGCTATGGCTGGAGGCTGCAAAGCTGGAGCGTGATGAGGAGAACAAGAGTAGGGTATTGAGAAAGGGACTGGAGCATATTCCAGACTCGGTAAGGCTATGGAAGGCTGTTGTTGAGTTGGCTAATGAAGGAGATGCAAGGGTTTTGCTTCACAGGGCTGTGGAGTGCTGCCCTTTACATCTAGAGCTATGGGTGGCACTTGCGAGGCTCGAAACATATGCCGAGTCAAAGAAGGTGTTGAATAAAGCAAGAGAGAAGCTCCCGAAGGAGCCTGCAATCTGGATCACTGCTGCTAAGCTAGAGGAAGCTAATGGGAACACGGCTATGGTGGGAAAGATTATTGATAGGGGTATAAAGACTCTGCAGAGAGAAGGAGTTGTTATTGACCGAGAAAATTGGATGAATGAGGCTGAGGCTTCTGAGAGAGCTGGGTCTGTCGCAACATGCCAGGCGATTATTAAGAATACAATCGGTATTGGAGTCGAAGAAGAGGATAGAAAGAGAACTTGGGTTGCTGATGCAGACGAGTGCAAGAAGAGGGGTTCCATTGAGACTGCAAGAGCAATATACGCCCATGCTCTTACCGTATTCTTGACCAAGAAGAGTATCTGGCTTAAAGCGGCACAGCTTGAGAAGAGCCACGGGAGTAGGGAGTCTCTTGATGCCTTGTTGCGTAAGGCTGTGACATATGTCCCTCAGGCTGAGGTTCTCTGGCTCATGGGTGCCAAAGAGAAGTGGCTTGCTGGAGATGTTCCAGCAGCCCGTGCTATTCTACAAGAGGCTTATGCTGCAATTCCAAACTCTGAAGAAATCTGGCTTGCTGCTTTCAAGCTTGAGTTTGAGAACAAGGAGCCAGAGAGGGCGAGAATGCTTCTTGCAAAAGCAAGGGAAAGAGGAGGGACTGAGAGGGTCTGGATGAAATCAGCCATTGTTGAGAGAGAACTTGGCAACGTAGAGGAGGAGAGGAGATTGCTTGATGAAGGCTTGAAGCAATTCCCAACTTTCTTCAAGCTTTGGTTGATGCTTGGGCAGCTTGAGGAACGGTTCAAGCATCTGGAACAGGCGAGGAAAGCTTATGGCTCTGGTTTGAAGCACTGTCCCCACTGCGTACCTCTGTGGCTCTCGCTCGCTAATCTTGAAGAGCAAGTGAATGGGCTGAACAAAGCTCGAGCTATTCTCACCACGGCCAGGAAGAGGAATCCTGGGGCGGCTGAGCTATGGTTAGCTGCTATTCGTGCCGAACTGAGGCATGACAACAAGAAAGAAGCAGAACACTTGATGTCAAAGGCTCTGCAAGAGTGTCCCAATAGTGGTATCCTCTGGGCGGCAGACATCGAGATGGCGCCACGTCCTCGCCGGAAAACAAAGAGTATGGATGCTATGAAGAAGTGTGATAACGACCCTCATGTCACTGCTGCTGTTGCCAAGCTCTTTTGGCAAGACAAGAAGGTGGAGAAAGCCAGATCATGGTTTAAACGGGCTGTTACCCTTTCCCCAGATATTGGCGATTTCTGGGCTTTGTACTACAAATTTGAACATCAACATGGTTCTGAGGAGAACCAGAAGGAAGTCATTGCGAAGTGTGTAGCTTCTGAGCCGAAGCATGGTGAGAAGTGGCAAGCCATCTCCAAATCGGTTGAGAATGCTCACCAGCCTATTGAAACCATCTTGAAGAGAGTTATGCTTGCGATGAACAAGGAAGAGAAGGCTGCTTGAGAGGTAACAAGTTCCTTTTGTTGTCCATGATCATGAGCTTCCCATAGCACATTACAGCTTTAGTTCTTGTTTTCTCTTTGCAGGGTCAACTTTAGTTCTAATTCATGTTTTTCTTCAGTAGCAAGAGCTGATATATTGATTTGCTGGAGTGTTTTCACCAGATACTTGTAGAATTCTCAGTTTGCTGAATGCATACTTGAATCTTGGGTTAATGAGATCTGTCGTTAACGGTTAGAGTACATTATAGAATTCGTGTTCAATTGTTCTTTGTTTGCCAGTTCGTAATAACTAATAAGAGTGGTACAAAATTCTGAGAATTTGAAATCTTTCAAAATGAATCTTGTAGAGTTCTCTTTTGAAGTTGCAGTCTCACTGATCAGTTAAAAAAAAACGTTCTAATTGATACAAAAGATAATTTATGAGACTGGAACAGAGGAGAGCCTCTTATGGCTCGGATGAATTAAAGCTGTGATCAGCTTCGATTGAACGCTCGTGCTCTCCTGAAGTTGTTTAGACTGAGGACTTTTAAAGTCATTTGTGAAGGCACTTTTATCTTTTCGGTACTAACAAAGCTCTCTTAGTTTTCCACGTTTGTTGAACATGGTGGTAGTTCAGAGGATGTGAGTACGTTGTAGTGGTGAAGCATGAAGTACACAGTTTCTTAATAACAAAGCAACTCAATTTTGAAAATAAATAGTGGATTATAGGATTCTTGTTCTTTGTTTGTAATAAGAGTGATACAAAATTCCGAGAATTTGGATGCATTTTCAATGAATCTTGAAGAGTTCTCTTTTTTGAAGTTGCAGTCTCATTGATCAGTCAATAAAAGTTGAATCGAAACAAAAAGGCAATTTACGAGACTGGAACAGAGGAGAGCCTCTAATAACAAATTTGGACTAGTCACCACTTTTTGTGTTTATTCATACAAGAGAAAAAATGGAAATCTATGCTAATACACAATTAAGATACAACAAGCCAATCTCTCCCACTCAAAGGATAATGGCTACAGAATCAGAATTCACAGGTCTGTCCCTGTTTTAATTGTCTGATTCTGTCCCTCTAGCAAACTTATTTGTCGCCTCAGTTTCGCAATATGTGCTTGAACCTATTCCAGCAAGAAACAAATTCAAAATCAAACAACACATACACGAGTAAAATAGTCTGAATTCTTATCAAAATTAAGAAAAATACAGTAAAATGTTTTCAAGTTACCTGTTGACGAGCAGCAGCGAGCTGTAATAACTCATCTGCTTCAGAGAAACTCATGAACCACTGTCCCAAACTATGATCTTTCGTATCACCTCTCTTCTTTTTGCCGGTGTCATCGACTTGCACTAAGCATAGAGTTTGTTGTGTGAGATGACATTTAATGGAAATGATCAACTAAACTAAGAGAATGCAAGAAGCTTAGATGAGAAGATCATACTAGGAGCAGGCAAGTTGTAACCAGAGGGTAATCTTGGAAACGTCAAAGCCGGATGATTCTGAACCCTTGCTAGAAAACTTTCTGAAGGATCAGGAAACACAATCTCGTCGTAAGATTCCACAACCACAGGCTTCTTCATTGTCAAAGGACCTGATTCATCTTCTGGGTATAACTTTAAATGATGATATCTGTTGTGTTGAGAACCCAAAAGAGAAAACTATAACTCATAAGTATACTCTCCATTAATCGCTCGCAAAATTCGACTAACAAAGAGCTATTTAATGGAGACTTACAAACTCAAAGGCTTGTCGCAGACATCACTGTGGAAATGCAATGTCATTGCAATCTCGAATTCTCCCCAACCAGATTCCGATACCTCGAATGGAGGCTCCTCGACAACTCTAGTCGGGTTATTGAAACTAGAATGAAGCTGAAATACCACTTTCTTTACTACAACACTTATATCTTCATTCGTTGCTCCACGAACATATACAGCCCACTTGTGAGATTGATACCTGCAGAAACATTTTTAAAAAAGGCACAACTTCAAGGAAAATCATATGAAAACAAACACTTTTTTTAAGGGTCTTGTCAAAAAATTAACCTTTTCAAGTTTCTTCTTACTAACTTTTCAAAAAGAAGTAAAACGCTAACAACAAACCAATGCACCTTAATGGGAATTTAAGTAAACGTCTATCTCTTTTTTAACTGTATTGTAAAAATAGGAACTTTTTAACTTTCCTCATGAAAAATTCAAACTTTGCGCCACTAATAGTAATCTATAAACCCAAAAACTGCAATTGTTAAACTCTGAGAGATACTTACTCACTAGCCTTCTTGCCAAGCCAAAATGCAACGTTACCATACACAATTGGAACGCTTATTTCAATGTCTTTAAGCTTCTTCTGCTGATCAAACCAAAAATAAAGGAGAGATTTTTAAGTAAGTTACGCTTTTGATCACAACCAATTTTGAAAATTCAAGAGCTTAGAAAACAAAACTAAGCAAATTACTCTTGTGGGTTAATGTTGAATACGATTGAATAATAAAAAAAAGACGAACCTTTTCGTCGGATTTAGTCATCTTGGCTTTGAGAGATTTGAGAGTTGGTTCACTAGTTTCAGGCTGATCTTGAGCCTGTTTCTTAGATGACGAGCTGCTGTTCGTCATTCTTTCTACGAAATTAAAGATATGTCATTCAGACAAAATTAAGACCAAAATTGAATTGGTCTTCGTCTTCTTCTTCTTCTTCTTTAATAACACGAATTAATTGAAGCTTGGCTTATCTCGACAGATCTGTCTTTTAGGTTTTTTTCCGATCGTTGGTTTGGTAAAAACGGCGATTTCAACTAAACGATTTCTTTTTAGGGTTTAAAAAAAAAAACAAATAACAAAAAAACTTAACTACTCATGGGTAAGGCCCAATTCTATTTACTTACCAAGGCCCAAGTTTATAAATTACTTTTTTTTTTTTTACCTTTGTTCAATTTTGTTTGATCACCCCCACCCACATGTACAGATGTAAATATATTTTGTTGGATAATTTTAAGGATTTTGTTTAAACCAAATTTCTCTGAATTGTGTTGAAGTTCTGTTTAGGCTAGCTACTTAAAAATTAAAATTTTCTGTATTTGTAATAAAAATTTCCGCTTCATTGTAAAACATGCAAATGATCAAATGACCGTTCTTTTTAGTAGTTTAATAATTGATCGGAAAATCGTTTTTTGGTAGTTTAATAATTGATTGAAAAACGTTCTTTTTAGTAGTTTAATAATTAACTGAAATAGTATTTTTCTTTAAAATTTTAATGATTGGTCGAATGGATTTTTAACTGGTTTTTACCAAATCTCGCGTCTTTTTATATTGTAGTGTTCATTTTTATGTGTAATTTAGCAATATAATGTTATGTGGTTATTGATTTCTCCATTTGGATCATATCATCTCCACCAACAAAGAGCTGTGGAAATATTAATTTTAAATATGACACACTTTACATATACTATGAGGTGTGGGAAGAAAAAAACATAATAGATAGTTTCATCTCTGGCTCATTTTCATTCAAAATTACTATACTCAAAACAAGCTTTACAAATTTTTGTAAAAAAAAAAGACTGCTTTTCTATTTCATTTAATTTTCTGTTAAAAAAAAACCTTTAAACATATACTGTAATTTATAAATAATATGGCATACTATGTAGCTAATTAGCCTACTAAACACAACTTCTTGTAATCAATCTTGTTGATGTAAGTCTGTAAAAGACAAGATTAAAAAATAAATGTGTTTGGGATAATTTTATAAAGCAAAGAGAATAGAGTTATCTTCACACCCAAACACTCTGAAACCATTTCACAAAAACCCCAAAGCTTTCCTTCTCTTTGCAATCGAGATTTATCGGAAAAATTGTCATCCCTTGGAGACGACAATGCAGAGGTTTTGCACTAAGCTACGTTCCATTTCCATCCAATCTAATCGGAATCTCGCTTTTATCGGTGCACCTCACCGTCTCATTCACCATTCTCCTTCCCCGAGCCGTCACTTAACAACCCTAGGTTTCGCCAATACGACCAAATGGAGCTTCGTTCCCGCCGCCGGAGTCTCTCCTCCGTTCAATGTTAGCTCTATGGGTTCTACCTTTGTTCCTCATCACGTAAGTTTCCGCAATTTTTGTTAAGCTTTTTTTTTTTTTTTTGCTTCGCGAGAAAGTGAAGTCGTTTCGATTAGATTAGGATGATATCTCTGTTGATTGAGAAAATTTGGAGGGGTACAGGATCTGAGCAGCTAGATAGTTTACTTTTGAATTTGTTGTGTGAAGCTCTTTACTTGTTTGATCATTAGAAACAGAATCATCCTGGCTTAGATTGTGATTTGAATTTTACAAATGGGAAAGGGATTGATATATTCATAGAATGTTAAGCAGCTTCTTCGACTTGTTACTATGTGGATTTATACCCCAACTGATACAAGTGGGTGCTTGTGTTTATATCACTAGCAAGTGTAAGCTTACTCAAGCTCATATTATACATATATGTGTACTTTGGAATCTGAGCATTCAAATTTATGGTGTATAGCTCTTGAATTTTGTGTCCCTTGTTTAATCATTGGAATGAAACATTGTCCTGGCTCTAATTACGGGTTTTCTGAATTAGAGAAATGGATGATCCTTTTTTTCATAGAATGTTAAGTAGCTCTTGCAGCATCACTTAAAGCCATGTACACTTATGTTTGAAAACTGGACCTGTTTGGGGTTTGTCGAGTGTTGCTTGAATCTTAAATAAAATCCTATGTTTCTCCTTCTATGCAACATCAGTTCATATCTGATTGATTATCTTATCTATGATGATCCAATCTCTTGCGTTCAGTTTGTTCAAGTAAGAAATATCACTTCCAAGGAAAAAATGGCAAAATGGAAGAAGAAGTGGAGACCAAGGACTCCAATCACATCAAAAGTCAAGAAAGTCAAGATAAAGTTTTATTCGTACGTTGTGATTCCAAGATTACCAACAAATCTTTTTTAAGTAGTATGTTGTGTGTTTCTCTCAAAAAGTAACTAGTTTGGGTTGAATCTATATCGCAGGTCATTCAAAGACAGGTTTAAACCACTAAATGATGGTACCATCCGTCGCTGGAAAGAGGGAAAGCGCCACAACGCGCACTTGAAGGTAACAACACCTGATTCCTCATTCTATAATATAAATCTCTGATTTTATTCATTCTATGGCCAGACGCCTCAGGGGAAACAGTATGATATAATAACTAGGTTTCTAAACTGATCAGAAATTACCACAGCTAGCTGAGCTCTGGTGATAGTGAAAGTAAATTGTGATGGAAGTAGTTTGAACTTAGATCCTTTTATTGCGTCCTGGTTTAGCTAGATAGATAGGTAATAGGCGCTAGTTGTATTTACAATACCAATTCAGCTGTTTGATCTCTTCACCATTCCCTGGGTCAGGTCAATAAAGTGTTGAGGATAATGAATTTGTGTTGTTAACTGATGCAGTCAAAGAAATCGAAGCGTAGATTGAGACAGCCTGGATTAGTACCACCAGCATATGCCAAAGTCATGAAGAAACTCAATTTCTGCAACTGAGAGAGATAGAGAAAGAATACAGTATGATTACGATTGAAAGCCAGTCTCTTCCATTTTTAGTCCAGATAATTTATTTTTTTGCTTCACTGGTACCTAAAAACCTTAATCATACTCTTAGTTTCTTTATCCTCTTCAGTTTTAACCTTTCAATCACCAAAGGAATAAAATTGGCATTTTGGTCCTTTTCCTAAAGATTTTGGAATCTGTTGGAACATTTGCTTGTCTTTTGAATTTGATTAATCATACCAATTCATTAATAAGTCTTGAATAGATATCTTTGAAGTGAAAAAGAAAAACAATTTGGGGTTTTTGTTACTCGAAAGTTTTAGTAACATTTTCCAGCCAAACCAGAAGAAACCATGTTTCTCGTCTCGGTCCGATTATTTGTAGTCCGGTTTAGTAGAATTGTTCCGGTTTAGTAGAATTGTTGTAAACCGAACTGTGTGAATTGAGAAATCCACCGCACTTTCATATTTTGGTGGTGTAGCCGAGTCGGCCTTAGTGCCACGTGTATCGTTGGTGGGGTCTCGATCCAACAAGCGTAAAGAGCAAGGGAGACTTCCACGTGTCATTTGTTGGAAGTTACGATAGTACCCCCACCGTCGCGACATGTGAGTAATCAGAATATTGTAGTCTCCATGTCCAACGGCGAATATTCCACGCTGGCAGTCTTACGTGGACATGCTCTCTCTCCCATCCCCATGCACTTTTATTTTTGTCATAATTCTCTTTTTAATTTAAAAAAATTAATTATTTGTAAGAACATCATTGGATTATTACTATTTTTATCATTTTATGAATAATCAAAACATTAAAATAAGGGTTTTATGTCGCTCTCGTCGGAGTGTTGTCGCCGGGCATCGCTCATCGTATATTATATATAAAACGATGTATATGTAAAGAAAAAAACAGTAATGATGACCTAGCATCAAGAAATAATTTTATTTTATCAGGAATTAATGCAGTAATGTGTAAATTACTAATCTGGTTAAAAACCATTTGCTATTAGAGAGAGTAGTATCCGACCAGACAAGAATCGATAAAAATAAGAGTTATAAATAATAATGATACCTAAATGAAAGACCAACATGGAGAGAGATTTGATTCATGGATTTGTATGTGAGAATGAGACAAAACCTTCACTCATAAGTTATGTTATAATATATATATAAAATTTCATAATCTAACGATACTAAATTAATCAAAAAAATGATAATTCCTAGAAACTTAAATTATATTCCTTTGGTAGACAATTATAATCTTAGTAGTAAACAAATATCCATGATGCGGGCCATGTTCTTCTCCTCCCATGTTACAAATCCTCTTTTTAAAATTATACTCTTTTTTTTTATTTAAAAAAGGTACGCAATCATATATTCTTAAGACTCTAAAACATGACCCCAAAAAAAAAAAAAAAGTCTACGTTAAAACATCATTTTAACTGGTCTGGTTGATAAATATACAAAACTGTAAAAAAACTATAAGCTGAAAATGTGTAAAAGCATGTCATAAAAAAAATTCACAAAACATCCAAAAAACTACAAAAACACTTTTATCTTATTTTTGTGATTAGTAACTATTAAAATGGTATATATTTTATATCAAAATGGTACGGGAATTACCAATAAAATCTATATAATAATTTATTAATTACAAAATTGATTTTTAAAAACATTACAAAGAATATCATCCTCCAACTTTTTTTACTGCTTTTTCTTACTAATATTTGATTTTTTTTACCGTTTTGTATTTTCATTATTTTTATATAAGAATAATATTTTATAAATAAAACTATACTTTAAAAAAAAAAAAGTAGAAGAAAAAAAAACAGAGAAAAACGAAGGTTGACGTTAAGTGACTTAATAATGTCACCACTTCTTCTCCTCTTCCATCATCATCACCCCCGACGACTTTTTTATTCTCTCTTCTCTTTTCTCTCTCAGCTCTGTTTTTTTCCTGCAATTACAGCTTTTTTCTTTTCTTTCCTCTGATCCTCTCTGATCTTTTTCTTCATCATCTTAATACCTCTTTCTATTTCTCTCTTCCTCTAATTCCACTCACATTTCCCTTCTTTCTTAACAAAATTCTAATCTCTTCTTCCCTCCCCACTGAGTTTGACAAAACAAAACTTTTAAACTCTTCTTTCAAAGTTACGTTTTTTTTTTCCTCTTCCCCGGATCTCATCCACCGGAAGAAGAGGAAAAGATTCCTTCCACCATTTGCCGCCGCGGGTTTTTCCCGCCATTATTTGACCGGAAAAAAAATGGAGAGAGTGAATCTGGGAGGTTTGGGTTACGATAATGGCGGAGTCATGATGACTAGAGATCCTAAACCTAGGCTGAGATGGACCGCCGATCTTCACGATCGCTTCGTCGACGCCGTCGCTAAGCTCGGTGGCGCTGACAGTAATCTCTCTCTTCATCTTCTTCTTTAATTTAGAGATAAACCGGTTTTTAACTTATGATTCCGGTTTATTCCGGTTTGTTTGGTTCCTGTTAATGACATTGTGGTTTGATTTTACAGAAGCAACGCCGAAGTCGGTTCTGAAGCTGATGGGATTAAAAGGCTTGACACTGTACCATCTCAAGAGCCATTTACAGGTCTACTACACTTATACGAATTTGGATGTGTATAAATTTCAACTTCTGATTTTTTTTGTTTTTACTTACGTGTGCTATGTGATGTGTTTGTTTGAATTGTGCAGAAGTATAGACTTGGTCAACAACAAGGGAAAAAACAAAATCGATCAGACCAAAACAAGGAAAATGCTGGTATGATGATCATAGGCATAGCACATATAACTAAAGGTTTATGTATAGTTTAGAAGAATATGGGAGTAGATATAACTTAGAAGGAGTTAAGTTGCTGAACAAAATGGATATAGGGATTACATTTAAGATTGTACTTTTGTTTAACAGGAAGTTCATATGTGCATTTCGACAATTGTTCTCAAGGTGGAATCTCTAATGAATCAAGATTTGATAGTGGCCATCATAGGTATTATATCAGATGAATCAATATGCTTTTCTTTATTTCAATGGAATTTGTAAACTTTGGTTTTGACAAAATGTGAATGTGTATATGTGTAGACAAAGCGGGAATGTACCTTTCGCAGAGGCAATGAGACATCAGGTTGATGCGCAACAACGGTTTCAAGAACAGCTCGAGGTAACAAGAAAGGAAAATAATCTTTTTTTTCTTTTTGTTATCTTCGAAACAATTTTGAACCGAGTTTGCGGTGTTATAGGTGCAGAAAAGACTGCAGATGAGAATGGAGGCACAAGGAAAGTACCTGTTGACATTACTAGAGAAAGCACAGAAGAGCATACCTTGTGGTAATGCAGCAGAAACAGACAAGGGCCAGTTCTCGGATTTCAACCTCGCACTTTCGGGACTTGTAGGAGATGATCATAAGAGCCAAAAGGCGGTGGGTTTGGTTACCAATATCTTACACCTTAATGGTGATTCCTCCGAAGATTTTCGGTTATGCGGAGAACAAGAGAAGATAGAAACCGGAGACGCAGGTGTTAAACCAGAATCCGGATTTGTGCATTTCGATTTGAACTCCAAAAGTGGGTTTGATCTCTTGAATTCTGGTAACTATGGGATTGAAATGAAGCCAAATGTGATTGCAAATAGACATCCTTAGGTAACAGAGGCAGTTTCTTTTATTTTACGTCTTCTTCTTCTTTTGCTTATAGAATGTTTACAAATTTACTTCATGTTATTTTGCTCAGTGGCATTGAGTTTTCTGAAAGTATAGAATATATTTTAGAGAAGAAGAGATATTTCATATTTTGTAAGACAAAGATGAAATGGGGACTATAGATGAGATCTGAATCTTCTCATTACTGATTCTCTCTAATTATAATAGACAAAATAATAATTTCGTAATAGCATATGTGTTACTATATTTTACAAGGATAAAGTGTTGTTTAAAGTCTTTTAACTTTGTGAGGACGGCTAAGAGAATGTCACCTATAATGTAATAATAAAATATAAAAAGAGAGAAAAATAGAGACAGACCAAACATGAAGTTGTTGTAAAAGCATTTCAAGTTAGGAGAGAGAGCGTAGGGACTAATCTGACTCCAGATTGGGAACTATAGCAGATGATAGCTCGATATGAGAAACCCTCACCGCCCCGATAAGCCGCTCTGGCAATTCTTCTGGTGTGTTCGCCTATAAACGCAATTTCGGGATCATCCAAAAGATTTCAAGAGGAGAAACAATGTTAAAAGATCAAAGTCTTAGATTTTGTTAGATTGATTTACCTGTACAAGGAAAGCCATTTCGACAACCAAAGATGTGATTACGCCAATGACAAGACCGAGAACTCCATTTGCGACTGTTGATGAGCCGATATCTACATCTATCTGCATGGGGATAAAAATGTTTCTTTGAGTTGCTTTTACCCAATATAGAGCTTTTAGAAAGTTAGCAGAATGTGGACTCACTTCTAAGTATGTTGGACCGCGGATATAGTTGCAATCCACTGCTTTCCCGAGGAGACACGGAGTGCTTCCCACGCTTTGCCTTACTATCCATGAACCCTGCATAAGATTGGTTTGTCATATGAATTTATTTGTTCTATGATTTTACATAGAGAAAGAGAGAGGGGAAAACAGAGAGAGAAATACCTTGGGGACTAAAGGTATAAGCTTGAGCCTACTATTCCGAAATTCATCATCACCATCAACAAAACGTTGGAAGAGGGATCCAGGTACAAGTTCTTTGGTCACGAAATAAAATACCATACTGTAGTGTGTTGATCCAGGAACCTATTATATTAGCGGTTAAAACATCGATAAGATAAACTAATTTTATAGTTTGTACATATTGTTGTAGTCCATAGGCAAAACTTACTTGAACATTTACTACCATTGAGAAAAGACCCTTCTCCGCAGCAACCTGAAACGATTAGTAACATTTTAATTGGAATTTCCAAGTGACGACAAAGAGACCTCAATGAAAGATAATAGAAAAGTAAAGGGATAATATTATCTCCCTTGAGCTAACGAGGAACTTAAGCCACAAGAGTTAGTATCTCTTACTTGTGCTGCACAGCCCTTGCGCCTAACAACATGATCCATTCTTTTAGTGTCCTTGAACCAATCGACGGCGACGAGATCCATAAGATGCTTCCCAGCAGGAATCTTCAGTAAAAGTCGATGAGTGAGTATCCAAGAGATAACTTGATGTAGAAGAATGGGCATCTTTATTGTGCGTTTCAAGGTAATTAGGGAGATACTACTAACCTTCCTTTTATCATCACAGAAACTCTTGCCACGGACTTTGAAGTTGTCCCCATCAGAAATTCTCCAGCAGTTACGGGAATTTTCGTTATCATCATGTCGCAGATTACCGGAGAAACATGACAGATCAATCTTGAGAGCAGGTTCTTCTTCTGAGGTTGCAAATGGCACAAGAAATTTATAGAGATTAGATACTTTTTCACCAACTCAGAAAGCATTAATCATTAAAACTAGACTATTAATTCACCTGTTTTCTTCGCATCAGTCTCCTGCTCCTGCTCCTGCTTACTCGTTTCAGCCTGAAATATAGCAAATGTGACGAAAGACTCAACTGGATAAAATCTTAAGTTCAAATAGAATCCTTGATAGGCCAACCTCTTGTTCTGAATCAGGTATCTGAAACTCGTCATCGTCATCCGAGTCTTCATCCATTAGCACAGAGTTTCTGCTGGCACCATTTGTTTGATCAATAGAAAGGGAAGACTTATGCTGAGGCTTTCCACCTTTACCCAAGGCTAAGGAAGAAGATGCCATATTAACCATAACAGGGATCCTGATTGGTTGACCTCTATCATCTGTCTGTGAGAACCACTCGCGCAAACCTGAGATGAACACAAGTCCATGACTTAAATGCCAGATGCTTAAGTGCTCTTTCAAGAATAGCATAAGTCATTTTCCACAGGGATTTTAGGGGAAATGAGCACAAAAGAATTTACCAGAAACGCTATTCAGCATTTGAAGAAGACAGTGTTGTTGAAATGCTGGAAGATAACCTGCACCCCACCCTTTCAGATCGATCTGTATTAGATGCTGCACTTGTGTCCTAGGCCTTCCATTCCGGGGCTTTAGTGGGGCGATGTTAAATCCTCCACCTAAACAAGAGAGCATAATTTGAGTCAGATTGTAATACATAATATTTTAGAAGATTTTGGTGATAGAAGACATAGCATTAAACTTACTCTCAAGATGAGCCCGAACAAATCCTGGTTGTGGACCACAATTTTCATGCTCCCTAGAACGAAACAATACCACTTCACAGGAAGAGCAAGATAAATAATTAAAACTAGAAATATAATAGAGACTGTCCCTTCGAGAAAATTCGACAAAATAGAGGCTGTCCAGTTTTAGCATGAGTAAAAAGGGAAGGGAACCTACCATAACTTCCATCGTCATTACGACGCCAATAACGTACATAGCAGAGGTCACGAGGCCACACAACCCTACAGCCATTTTCATAACATGAGTATTACTAAAACAGAGCCCATGAAAACAACCAAGTACTATTCTGACTAGTATAATGGCCCTCTAACTCATTTCTACCGGTTTTCAGTAGCACGGATTATGGTAAGCAAAATAAATAAACACATATCTGGATGACTTGTCTATTTTGTTGACAAAAAATTTAGTTGATTATGAATCAAATCACAACTTAGCAACTGAATGCGGATTTGTGGTTATTACTATATGATAATATTTTTTGGTGCAGTATTACATTGGAAACCAGTCGAGCAGAAGTCTGTGATAGAGTATTGCTGTGTGACCATCCACCTCTTCCACTAATCTCCCATACTGAAAACTGCAGTCCCACCTGTCAAACCATAAGAAAAGAGGGAAAACAAAGAGCCTCAGATACCAGAACAAACAAAACGAAAACACTTTTGCTAAAAATACTGTAGAATGTGGAAACAGAAGAGATAAGGACTGACACTAGGGACAATTTATTTTACTGGTACAAGATATATCCAATAAAATTTGCCAAATAATAAAGCATGTGTATAAGAAAATCCAAAAAAAGATTCTGTTATGACCAGAATAGATATGAGAATACAGAAGATGAAGAAACACCTACTCATATCGAGTGCCATCCATGCTCATCACAAGCTCGAATATTTCCTCACATGTGGCCTCCACTACACCAACAGCCTTCATTGCCCTGCTGCAGCTTCTTGGCTGCATGCTTAGCACTGTAAATGATGGTTCTTTTCTAAATAAAAATTACTATGTAATAAGTAGGAAATTATGCTATTAAAATGACAAGCTATTAGGAACTTCCATACAAGATAATCAACTTCAAGTAGCTCTTCAAAAATCCGTAGACCTGCAAAATGTATTTAAAAGTGAGAAGAAGAATTCCCGAATTTAAGCACTGTCATTGAATACTACATAACTCTATGATCCAACAGATTGTATAGTAGTGAAATTTTAATTTGAAGCCGATTATAGACACAAGTGACAAGCCTTACAGGTGTTAGGGGGAAGTACATTTGGTATTTAATAAGTCGCAACTTTTTGTAATTTATCAGGATAAGAAATAAAACTCTAATGCATGCAAACACCATGCATAATTACTAACCATTTTGGCACTGAAGGAGACGCCAGTGTTTTCTTGAAAATGCCTGATTGCTGGAACTCTGGTTTGACAACTCAGCATCAAACTCCTTAGTCCAGTCAAGTATAGATTCTGGAGGGCCTGCATGTTTGTTTGAGGTGGTCAGATTGCATTAAGGATTGCAGCTGACCAAATTAGTACGTGAAGAAATGAATTGAGGATAACCATTTCCAATAGTTGTCCTCCTCAGTAAATCACGTCGAGAGTCATCGTCATCCTCCAGCGCACTGAACCTGAAGAAATTTGCATAGATTGATTTGCATAAATATAGGTACATAAAATCCAGCACAAGAAAACAGTGTCAAACATCACCATTAATAAAATAGCAAATGATACTGGTCAGTTTTCGGATGCAGTATTATATTACCATCATCTAGTATCTCTAACGTTTTTAGAAAAGAATCAAAGATCAGAACTAACTAAACCAAAATTCATAGTAATAATTCAATTGATGATTATATCTTCCATTTGAATCTAATAGAATTACCAATCCCATTTTTCAAGTTTATTTTGTGATCATGATTCCCACAAACCATAAACTCCTTCTGCATAACATGGGTCACCATTCTCAACACAGTTCAGATTTACTCTCTGTAAAGGATTAACATAATACTCTACGACCAGAACTTATGAATACGGCAGGGAATCATATGATCAAGGAAACCTAAGCAAGTGAGTTGATGTAAGATAAAATTAAGATGCTTGCAGAAATGAAGAAATGATGTCGATTATGCACTCACGGGCTTTCATGGTCTGAAGATGAAGCAGTCCTTCCAACATCCATCCCAGGCTTATATTCAAAAGAAACATATTGCTGACCACTTGGTACTAGAGATTCTTGATGCTGCAACAGTGTAAAACACAGAACAGTAATCAGATAAGACAGGCAGATACAGAGAGACCCTCTTTTGATAATTTACCAGTGTCGTAATGAAATGACAGTTACTCTGTGGTACTAAGATAGAAGGTTAAAGACAAGGCAGCAAATTTTGTGATTCAGGGATTGCGAGATAGAATTTACAGACCTGATCTATGACACTCTCAATTTTATCCTTCCACATTAAAGCTTCCTGGATGTTGAACGCTGCCATCTAGCAAGAACATACTCCACATGAACTAACAAGAAGCATTAAAATGCAGACTAACAAGATAGAAGTAATACAATCTACTCTCGGAAAGAAAAGACAAGATACCGTGATTCTGTGGTGCTTTTCTTTCTTGTTATAGACAGACAACACGTAAACCATCTGCAAAGAAAATTCAAGAAGATAAGAAATTGCAAATGCATAACTGACACTACAGTTAAACTGAAAAAAAAAGTGACTTTACACTCAAAAATATAACAAGAGCAAATTAACATGACATGGGGAGATCCATCAACTATTCACAACAGTTATTATTAGACGAACTGTTCCCAATTAGTTATACTATTCCCACGGCGAAAGAGATTTAGAATAGACATGGGTTTTAGCAATTGAAGTACTTCATAGTATCATCATCGTTAAGAATCAGTAAGATCACTTATAAGAAGATTCAGTGGTTGCGACAACAACATCAAGCAGAGAAATCTCACTTTGCAAAACCCAGATTCTACTGGTAAACACTAAACAAGCCACATTACAACACATAAGTACTTTTAGTATATAAAAAAATGGTAACAGCAAAACTCACATGTCCATGATGTGTCTTCAATCCTCGATCCTCAACTCTACAGTTTCCATCAATAACCATCGTCTTGATAGGTAGCTACATTCAACAACATAAAGTCTCTATCTCACAACCATACTCTGAACTTGGAAAATTCTAAACCCAAAAATTGAAAGAGACACAAAATCGAAACAAAGATTAGATTCATTGGGAATTTTTGTTACCTGATTATCTTGAGGCTTCTTCTTGTAATAAGCCAAAAGACGAGGTTCCAAAACGAAGTACCTCATATGAATATACGATCGTCCGATCTTTCTTCTTCCATACCTCACCATCCATCCTTCATACACTACCTTCGACATTTTTTTTTTCTCACAAACCTCCACTGAGACGATGAAATCGGAATCTTAGATCCAAATCGAATCAATGTAGTTCAGCGGCGGAAGATCAAAGACTTGGTTTGATCATCGGCGCCGGAATCGTGTTGGATTCTCAGATTCTTTCGATTCCAAAACCGGAGATTTATGAGTCTGAAAAGGTTTGAAATTCCATACTGAAATCAAAACAAATTTCAAAAAAAAAAAAAAACTTAAAAAGTTAAATAGAGAAATAAAATAAAAATATAATAAAGGAGAGAGAGAAGCAGTGAATGTGTCCTCTGAAAAAGTAAATTAGTTAAGAGTAATTAATTGAGTAAAGTCATAAATAACAGCTCTGTTACATTTCACGTTTTGACGAGACTCGAGATGCTTAACGGTAAATATAATCCATCATTAAATAATGTAAAAGTTCCTTTTACTTTTCACATGAACACACATGAATAAAGGAGGTTGTCTAGTCAAGATCCAGTTTTTTTTTACATAGTAAATACTTAAATTTTACAGTGGATTAAAAAGAAAAAAAACTTGAAGCAAACAGAGAGATTTATAATTTTAAAATAAATATTTATTACCGTTATTTTATTTTTTGGAAGCTTTAATCTGAAAAAGAAGAAAAAAAACTGAAATTGTCTTGTTGCTCAATAAGGTGAAATGATTGATTCTATGAGCTCTTGTAGAGGGGCGAGTTCTTTCTTGTCGATCAGTCCAAACTCCTGTCAATACCAATGACAAAAGAGTTTAGTGAAATGATCAAATTGTGAAATTTTATTGAGAGACTGTTTAGAACGAGAACTCACATGAGTAAAGAGGATGAAATGTTTGAAGCAAGTGTTCAGATGAGCTTCTTCTTTGAGGCTAACAATTTTCTGGAAATGAGAATGGTATATATGTGCATAAACACGGAATAGCCGTTTAAATATCGTTTTCACCACATCCTTGAAGTTCTGAGGAAACGGTGCTCCTGTAACAAAACCGAAGATTAGTATTAGGGATATCGATATAGAACGTTTAGTTGTTGATTGATCTCATGGACGTTATAATTTACCAAGTCTTTGAGGAAATAAGGTCTCATCATCGAGTTGAGTCTCGATCCAATCCATCAAGTATTCGACATATTTTGGAGCAGAAACCTCAATTGGCTTCTTGATCTGTACACCATCAGCCCATCTATATTCATACCTGCAAAGAGGATTGGGCTGTGTTAATAAAAAAGCATGTAATGAAAGAATTCATAGCAGCAAGAACATAAGCCATATTATTGGTTTGACAGGAAAAATGCTCAACAGAGAATGACAAAAAGTGGTAGGTTCTTAGTTGGCACTCTGTTTAGATTTTGAAGTCATCTTGTAACAGAGGAACAAGACAGAAATGGTACCTTTCAAAAATAAAAAATGAGTGCATGATAAAAGATTTCTTCAGAGAAGACTATAGAGATCCAAAAACATTAGCCTAAACTCTTTCTAATCTTCAGAGTTGCAAAGACATCATAACAATTGAACAAGCTTGATTGCACAGCAGACCACTTGAAGACCAAAAATATAATCACAGCGAGGAGAAAATATATGATATGAGCCTGTTAACAAATTTGTTTCTTCTCAAAGAAATAGGATGATCCTCTAATCAATAAGTTACTCTCAAAGGTTGAAGCCAAATATGTAATAATAACACATAGTAAAAGAGGTGAGGCAATACTTGGGGCCAGCAGTCATTGTAGGACAGTTATCTGGTGTGCAGAACTCGGTAAGCGTACCATATAGCAAATTCACCTGATTAAAGAAATCCACAGCTGAAACGAAAAACAAATTATCAACAAAAGCTATTGCAGTAAGTAAGTATTCAACTGCTGCATTAAATCCCAAAGACTAAGTAAACACTAAAGTAACCATGAGGCTGCAAGCAGAGTGGTACTCACTGTTTACAGCAAGCCATTCATTTGCATCCTCTCCTGGAGGAAGTCGTACAGCTTCTCTCAAGTTCCCACTTCCTAGGGTGGCATCTATATGCTTTCGAAGCTGTGCACCCTATATTTCCGAAAGAAACAAAATGTTAAACAAGAAGAATCAAACAGTAGATTTCAGGTCAACTAATCAACGACTGCAGAACTCAAAAACTATAGAGTTTCAAAGACATAAACAATAGAAAAGAAGAAGGTCCAATAGTTTACAAACCTTGCTTCCTGAAGGTGCACTCTTTTTAGGACGAAAAGTCTTCTGATTTCTATTATAGAAGGGAAGAACAGATGTTGTCAGACAAATCATCAATGTTGAATAAAAAGCACTCATGAGAACATGATAATGTAATCCTATACATAAAAACGTATTCGATTCAAAACGGCTATAACTGCAACAAATCTACTAGTACACCTTATATATCCTAGAACAAAATATTTGAGTAACAATCACTGCATATGTGACAGGGATGTATCATGAGTTCTGAGCAAACAAAACAAATCTGATCATCATTGAATACCTAACTAGTAAAAACAAAAAAAAAAACAAATCTGAGGACATATATAAGAAGGATCATAATCATTAACTAGCTCTCACTAAGATTTGAAGCACTGAGAACAAATCCACAACACCAATGATTTTAAATCCAATCAAGAAAACTCTAATCTGTATAAAATCAACAGCTTAAAAACACTACTTGTACAAATGAATCACAAGATCATGTAAACGGATCCGTTTACTCAATTCATAAATCAGATCAAGAACTTCTCACGATATGTAAACACACAGGAGACCCTTAAATCATCAATTCACAGCCCAAAAAAAAAAGCTCAACCATGAACCTGATTCCAGAACTAGATAGAAAAGTAACGAATCACCGATCGATAAAGTAAAGTTTGATAGTAGAGATCACAAGTTCTGATTTCGCAATCACAAAACGAAACATAGAAGAACCAAAATCAATCCGAGAAAATCCAGAACCACACGAATCAATGATCCTACACAATTACAATGCACGGGAGATTCTCCTCAGAAGTAAAGAGATTGAAATCACAGATTGAAACAAAATCACAGATCTGAGATTGCAAAACAATCATAAAAAAAAAACAAAATCTACAAACTCAACAAAAAATTACGCAGAACGAGACGAAGAAGAAAGATTCTCACCTCCCAAGACCAAAGAGACTCATGGCGACAAAAAGCAAGCGAGAGAGAAAGAGAGATTCGAATTAGCTTTTTAATCGTCAGGTGGAAATGAAGAAAAGAGAAGTCTCTCTGTAAAGACGGGAAATAAAAAAAGTGAGAGAGTATTTATACGGTGAAGACGAAAGACTCGTTGATTCTCTTTCTCTCTCCTTATTAGCTGGCATATTTTATAGAAACCCTTTAACTTTTTGATTGTTTAGATTTATACCCTTAACTAGTAAACTGTCTTTTCTTTTGTTCAAATAAATTGTCTTTATGAATCAATTATTAGCTGGAAATTTTATTTTGTATCACTTTTATGGGACATATAATCTATAAAAAAATTACATTTTCCAACTATATTTGGAGACATGCAAAAAAAAAAATTATAAGATATTAGGACCAAATGATTGGATATATATGCCTAAATATCGGATATCTTGCCTAATATTCTAATAACCTGATAAGTAATCTAAAATACTGGATATATGGTTGTAAGAAAAAACGGATATTCAATTATCCGGTTTGAAATTTAGTACTATTTGTATCCATATTCGTCGTAGCCATCATTTTACTATCTGTATATGTAACTGGATATCTGTTTTTTGGAGCGTACAAGTATATGCGGTAACAAATATTAATCACATGCCTATTTTTGGGCTTTAACAAAGAAAAACAAAAAAGTGAGTATTATTTTTTGAAAATTAAGATATTTTGATTCATATCAACTATGATAGTGTACTATTATTCGGGTTTGGATCAAAAATTTTGAATATCAAATTTTTGAAATAAATCGGAGCGGATCTTGGACCGTTGATATTATTACTAGTTTTTTTATTTGGTAAAGATAATAATTCTAGTTTTTATTACACAAAGATTAGAATAATGGAATTCATGGCAACAGGAAATACAATGATTAAGAAGTTGCTTCCACCATGACAATTTTCATTTTTATTAACTTTTACATAATCTTTCTTTAAAAGAAAAAAAGAACCTTAACGCAATTGTTTTTCTGTGTAGTCAAGTTAATATATTAACCAAATGATGTAACGTGTTATGATGTTTTAGAGCAAAAGATTACATAATTTTGAGAATTACATCCCGCTTGCTTGGCCAATCTATTTGTTTGCATAAACTGATAAAAGTAAACATACATGATCTCTTTGGAATTTTTATAATGCCATCAGCAAGATATGTTTCGATTAGGGAGTAGTTCCATCTAGGATTGATGTGATGTAGAGAAGTATATGTTGAAGTGTTTGATAAATCGAATTCAAATCTTCAAAGATCCATGACTGCCAAGCTAAAGCAAAGAGTACTGACTCAGCCTCAGCTAAGGTTTAGAGCACATGTTAGTCAGTTGTCTTGTCTACCTCCTTTGTTATATAAGGAACCTTCACATATTTTAGTGTACACACAAAAAAAAAACTAATAAATGGATGGATTAATAGATAATATATGTTATGTAACTAAATGTGCAACACGAGTGACAAGGCCACTGAAAAGATAAATTAAAAAAGCACCATTCATGTCCGATTCCTTCTCCTCTTCAGACAACAAATTGAGAGAGCTCGGATACTTTAAAGTTAAGTAAGAACTATTCAGAAGCATTTAGTGTCAGAACTCAGAAACTGAAAACAGAGGAAGTGTAGACAAGTTTCAAGCAAAAGCTTCTAACTTTAACTGAGAAGCTTAAAAGCTTCCATGTTCTAAGCAGTTGGGAAGTAATATACTACATATGTGTGTACATATGTTAGATATCATGTGAGAAACATATATTAGAATTTTGTCTTTTTGAGTAGTTTACTTAGGTTCAGAAGAAACGAACAAAGACTAGGAATCAAGAAAAAACAAAAAAACATAAAGCAAAAGAGATTAAGATATTATTTCATTACAGGCAAGGTATAAAGTCACCTCTAGTGTAACAATAACACTTTGATGGTCTGTGTTTCTATTTCAAGTCTCAGAACAATAGAAAACTAAGAAACTTCAACTTTATGTGAACGAAACGTTCTCTAACCTTTGACACATCCACAGGTGCGGTTTCATTGGAGAAGAAGGCAAAAAAGATGACTGAGATGATTCCACCGCGTGTGAAGAAACTTTGGGACAAATGGAACATACGAGGAATCATAATACTCAGTCTCATCCTCCAAACAATCCTTATTTTCTTTGCACCAAGCAGAAGACGCACGGCAAAGAAGCTCTTCCTTGTGCTCATATGGTCAGCTTATCTTCTTGCTGATTGGGCAGCTGATTACGCGGTTGGGCAAATCTCAGACAGTCAAGAAGAAGAAGCTGAAAAGCATTCCAAGAACAGTGAGCTTCTAGCTTTTTGGTCACCGTTCCTTCTCTTGCACCTTGGAGGTCCAGACACCATTACAGCACTTGCCCTGGAGGATAATGAGCTTTGGAACAGACACTTGTTTGGTCTTGTCTGTCAAGCCCTCGCCACTGTGTATGTGATATTGCTCTCTATACCAAATAGGCTTCTGACTCCAACCATAATCATGCTTGTGGGTGGAGTGATCAAGTATGTGGAGAGAACAGCTGCCTTGTTCTCAGCGAGTCTTGACAAGTTCAAGGAGTCTATGCTCCAAGATCCTGATCCTGGTGCTAATTACGCGAAGCTCATGGAGGAATATGAAGCTAAGAGGAACATGAATATGCCAACCGAGGTAATTATGATGGAGGATCCAGAGGAAGGAAGGGAAGGCAAGACTCCAGTAAGGCCTGAGGCTAAATTGACACCACTTCAAGTTGTTCAGTATGCTTACAAATACTATAACATCTTCAAAGGTCTTCTCGTTGATCTAATCTTTACAATTCAAGAACGCGACGAGAGCAGAGAATTCTTCGACTCACTGACCGCAGAAGAAGCATTAAGAATCATCGAAGTAGAGCTCGGCCTCATCTATGATTGTCTGTTCACCAAAGCAGAGATTCTTCATAACAAGACTGGAGTTGTGTTCCGGTTCATAGCTTTGGGGTGCCTTGTTGCGTCTCTCTGCCTCTTTATGATGACTAAGAAAAACCAATACGATGGATTCGATGTTGCCCTTACTTACGCATTGCTCATATGTGGAATAGCTCTTGATTTCATTGCTCTTCTCATGTTCTCTGTATCTGACTGGACCATCGCTAGACTGAGGGATCTAAAGGACGACCTGTACGAGAAGGACACTTGGGCAGACGGAGTTCTCAACTGGATCCTCGATTTCAAGACGCTGAAGTGGAAAAGATCCAACTGTTCCCCTGATGGACATAAAGTGCTCAGCAGAAATTTTTTCTTACGTAGATGGTCTGAGTATATTCATGCTTACAACTTGATTGGATTCTGCTTGGGGATACGTCCCAAGAGAATCCATCACACCAAAGGTACGATACACAGATTCTTTGACCAGACCATTCACATTTTGTGCATAGATACTGTCATCAACAAAACCATCAGAGGAACTCGCCAGTTTGGTCGCTTTCTCACTCGATTGTCTAAAATAGACAATCAGGTAATGCGTACAATTCTACTTTTTCTTCGTCTCCTCGGACTATTGATCTACGATTTCCTAGATTTTTTCGGTATCAAAGACTTGGTTGAAGAGATAAGATTCACGGTAAGTGATCGCCTCACCAAAGAGCTATGGGAGTTCATATTTCAAGAGGTGCGACTAAAACACCGCTTTGCTGAAGACCAAGAAAGCTCAAAGGATATATCTTCAGCTAGAGGAAACTGGACATTACTCGAAGCATCGCGCAATAAAAAAGAGGACGGACCAGACTATGCGGTACTCCTACGGTATGTGACAGAAAAAGATTACGATCAGAGCATTCTACTATGGCACATCGCCACAGAACTCTTCTACCAAGAACAAATGAAAATAAAAGTCACAGAGAAACAAGAACTCAGTAACCGAGAGTTCAGCAAAATCCTTTCTGACTACATGATGTATCTCATTATAGTGCAGCCAACTCTGATGTCTGCTGTTTCCGGAATTGCAAAGATACGTTTCGTAGACACATGCGCAGAGGCAAAAGACTTTTTCAGTAGGAGGAATATCTACGAATCGAAAAACGAAGAAGAGAACCTTGTGAACGAAGCCAGTCGAGCTATTCTCTCTGTCAACACCGATGTTGACCCTATGGCTGTGAAAGGAGACAGATGCAAATCCGTGTTTTTCGATGCAAGCGTGCTTGCAAAGGAGATGAGGCGGTTGAAAGATGAAGGCGAAAACATGTGGGAAGTAGTGAGCAAAGTGTGGGTTGAGATGCTTTGTTATGCAGCTATTCATTGTAGCTCCCAAGAACATGCTTCTCAACTCAGCAAAGGTGGCGAACTCATCAACTTTGTTTGGTTACTAATGACTCATTTTGGACTTGGTGATCAGTTCCAAGTCAACAGGGATGATGCAAGAGCCAAACTGATAGTGTCCAAGTGAGCTAGATTATATTCAAATATAACTACATAAACTCAGTTTTTTTCCCTATTTTACTTTATGCACTAATCCCTTGAATAATATGCGCAATATGTAGTGTAATAAACTTCATCTATCTTATTAGTGTCATTCAAGATTTAATTAGTATCATCTCGGTAATCAGTAATCACACAACTCATCGGACCCTAAAACCCCAAATCTCTACTAGAAACTTTAGTCACATAATGACATAAACTACTTGTAAGAAAACCTAAGCAAAACTAAACATTATTTTACAAAAACAAAAAACACCTAAATCCCCAAATCTACATTGAAATCTTCACTACAAAAACCTACTTACAATACCGAAAAACCTTCATTGAACTAAATTAGAGTAGAAGCTTCATGATTGAGTACCATTGATACTGTCTTTTCTCTCTTCCTCGTTCGTCCTCTACTTGTGCAGTTCTAGCCTTTAACTTGATCATGATCTCAATATATTATTTACTATGCAAATATATCTTTTATTTTATACTTTAATATATATTTTTATTTATTTTATTTACTTTGATATTTAACTTGATACTTTTAATAAGAGTAACTATATATTTTTAAACGAACCTTCGAATTTACTACTTTTTAACCCTTGGAAATATCAAATAAACTATCAAGTTTTAGTTGAATGTTGTTAATAAATGATAAATTTTTGTTGACATGTCTATTTGAAGCATAAGATTGTGTATCATGCACAGTAGTTGTAGATGCTACTATTGATAACAGTCACGCTAATCGCTCTACATACCACTACGAATCGCTTAAAGCTATTTGGAATTCGGTATATTTCAAAAGATTTTTTGTCAAGCAGCAGGTGGTTCATATAACGTTTTTAAGAATTTATTTTTATCTATATTAATAATAATAATTCATCGTAAATGGAAAAATTATAAATTTATATTTATTTATAAGGAATTCTTAAATATATTTTTGAATACATGTTATGTATATATATATATATATATATATATAAATTGTTAAACATACCATTTGAGATAACTCTTTTCAAAATGCCCATTTTCTGTCCGTTTTCAGTTTTGCCTTCTTTAATTTTTAATGAACATTTTACACTTATTTGACAATTACTTAAGTCAACAAATGAAAAAGTGAATTTTTCTGCCAAAAGTTTTTTCAAAGAAAAATCATACATCGATCCTAACATTTTACCCAATTTTTGGTAGGAACCGAGATTTGGCAATTTGCGGAAAATTTTACAAGTAAATACCTTGTAAAATGAACTTTTGTACAATCTAAAAATACTACAATTGTACAGATGAAAAAGGAAAAAACTGAAGTAAAATATAAAAAAGGAAAAAAACATAGATTGACTCAGATATTTATAACTAATAACTAAAAATAAACCAAGATTTTAAGTATTTTTTCATTTTATGATTAATAATATACATTATTATATTTTATTTACTTTTAGAAAAAAAATTGTAATCTTTTTAGTATTGGGATATGTAACTTGTTGTGTAATTTTTAATATATTTATATACCTTTTAAATAACAAAATATAATCTTTTTACTTTTACTTGGTAATTTATTGTATAATTTTGTTTTACACGTGTTAAAATCTAGTCAGTAACTTTGAAAATCAGACTTTAACTTATACAATAAAATATTTTTTAAAATCAAGATATTTATAAAATATAATGACAAATAACCATTATAGTTATAAATAATAACATAATAAAAAAAGAAGGAATTTTCTAAGGAATTACTGTAATTTAAGGTTTTATTAATGTTATATACACTGACTCAGGTTTTTGTCCGTTACACATAATCAAGAAAAAAGAAAAAAAAAAACAGAAAATCCTTGCACTATTCGATTAAGTGTAATGTGTGTGAAAGACTAAAGTATGATTTTCTTTATTTTATCATCAACAAGGAAAGAATATTTTATTCTGACACACACAAAAAAAAGCCCTTGCATTAAAGAGTTACCGTGGAATATAAGAAAGGAATGCATAATATAAGGACTGTACTAGGAAAAATAGAGTATGTAACAGCAAATATATATATAACATGGCAAGAGAGCATGAAACAGCAAATTTTGATACTTAAGATTTTTTCGAAAAAAAAAAGAGTAGTAACAATGCAAGTGATACCACCAGAAATAAAAAAGATCTTAGACAAATGGAACATCAGAGGACTTGTGATAATGTCTCTGTTGTTCCAAACGTTTCTCATCTTCCTCGCGCCGCTTAGGAAACGCATATCAAAGAAGTGGGTCGCTGCGGTTCTATGGACAGCGTATCTTTTAGCGGACTGGACCGCTAATTACGCGGTGTCTCAGATCACTAAGAACCAAGGGAAAGAACCAGAACCTGGTGATCCTCCAAAAAACAAGAAGCTACTTGCTCTGTGGGCACCGTTCTTGTTGCTGCATCTTGGTGGTCCAGACACCATAACCGCCTTGGCTCTTGAGGATAATGCGTTATGGAAACGTCATTTGCTTAGCCTCGTCTCTCAAGCGCTCGCAGGTAAGTAACATGTTGATACATTTTGGATATATAAGAAATATACAGTACTATACTTATGTACGTAGCATATATAGATAGACCACTTTTATCACTTATCAAGTAACAATATAGTAATTTAGCAAAAAAAAGAAAAAGTAACAATATAGTAGATTGCATGGCATCCATTAGCATATTACAATTATGTTAAATAGTAAATTAAGCTTTTCTTACTAAATAATCAGTATGAGTTACCCAAGTGGATGGATCCAGTAGTAATCATCAGTCCTTAAATTAATCTTATAATTAACCAACATATATAAATAAAACTGTTAATAAAACCAATAATTTAAAATTTTATGTATCGCATAAGTTTTTTCTTATATATGATAGATGATTTAAAATAAGAGAAATTCCCTCCATTTAGATTTTAAGTTTTTTTTTTGTTCAAGATTCTTCAAAGAATACCCTAATTTGTTTTTTTTTGTTCAAAAATACCCTAATTTGTTTTTTTTCCAAAATATCATAAAAGTATTATTTTTATTAAATATCATAAACATAAAAATTGATTTTTGAAGGTTTAAATTTTCTTTTTTAGGTTTGGATTGACTATTTTATATTTAATGATATTGTTTTTAGAGGTATGGTCTAGTGTTTAGAAATTATTTTAAATGTTAAAGAATATAGTTTTAAATTAGTGGTATTTTTGAAAAAAAAAAAATAATTTAGTAGTATTTAAAAACAATATATAATAGTATTTTTGGAAAACATATATTCATTTTTGAGCTATTTATGACAATTCCCTTTTAATGATGTCTGTTTTCAGGTGTTTATGCGGTGGTGCAATCGATGGAAAATGTATTATGGCCACCAATCACACTGTTATTCATCACCGGAACAATAAAGTACGTGGAGAGGACACGAGCATTGTACTCGGCGAGCTTAGACAAGTTCAAAGACAGAATGCTTAAACCAGCAGACACTGGTCCTAACTACGCTAAGCTAATGGAAGAGTACGATTCCAGAAAAAAGTCAAACCTCCCAACTGAAATCTTCTTAACCGAAGAACCCGGCAAGCACGAGAGACCCCCGACACTCGTAAAACCCGACCGCGAATACTTAACCAATCTCGAAATCGTTCAATACGGCTACAAGTTCTTCGAGACTTTCAAAGGTCTTGTTGTTGATCTCATTTTCAGTTTCCGTGAGCGAGACGAAAGCAGAGATTTCTTCAAAAAGTTGAAACCTGGAGAAGCTCTTCGGATTATAGAGACCGAGCTCGGTTTTTTATACGAATCAATGTATACTAAAACCGCGATTCTTCATTCGAAAACCGGTACTCTGTTTCGGTTGATTGCGTTTGGAACACTTCTTGCATCTTTTTTTCTATTCCATCGTAGACCGCTTAAGTATGATGAGTTTCATGGAGCTGATGTTGTGATTACTTACGTTTTGTTTTTCGTTGGCTTTGCGCTTGATTTTGCCTCATTGGTCATTTTCTTGCTCTCGGATTGGACATTCGCTGTATTGAGACCGCTTAAGGATGACCCCGAGGAAGAAAAGAGCTCTATCGACTCTTTATTCAACTGGTTTCTCGAGTTTAGGAAACCGCAGTGGAAGGAGCATATATGCAACGGTAACCAGAGCCACGAGGTGCTCACAACGGGGTTTTTCTCACGGAGATGGTCAGGTACTATCTATGGTTTCAATTTCATCGGATTTTGTCTGAAAGCCAAAGTTTCAAGAATCCATCAGAAGAGAAGCTGCAACCTTTTCGTGTGGGATTCCATCGTTTTAGTATTCGATCGGGTAATCAGAAGCATCCAGATGTTGGTAGGATCGATCAAGGATGTTAATAGATCAATCAGAAGTGTTTTGAGGCAACGGTCTAAGAAAAATAAGATGTTTCGTTACACAGTTTACGCGGTATACCTAGTGCTTTTTGCGGGTATTCCTGAAGTTTTCGCGGTTCTTTGGGGCTACATTGATAGAATCTTCAGTGTTAAATCTTATCTAGACGAGATTAGGTTCATATCGAGAGAGCCTTTGACAAAGAATCAATGGGAATTCATATTCTACGAGCTCAAGGATAAGTCCGAGTTTGCGGAAAAACCTGAAGACGCAAAGAAAGTGTCTTGGGCGAGAGGAGAATGGGCTTTACGGGATACAAAACTGGTGGAAGTTGATAGATTAATGCTTTATATAGAGAATGTTGATTATGATCAAAGTCTCCTCCTTTGGCATATTGCTACTGAGCTCTGTTTCCAAAAAGAAGAAGGCGAAGAGATCAAGAATCTGAGCAGCGAAAGCTACGACGACCGCGAATTCAGCAAGATTATATCGGACTACATGATGTATTTGTTGATAATGCAACCGAAACTGATGTCGGAAGTGGCTGGAATCGGGACAATACGGTTCAGAGACACTAAAGCTGAAGCTGAGAGGTTTTTCAAAAGTAGGTATATCAAGGACTCGAGAGATATGAAAGGAGCGAGTGAGACGGTTTTATCAGTTGATAACAAGATTGAGCCAATGCTTGTGAAGGGAGACCGAAGCAAGTCGGTTCTTTTCGATGCGAGTATGCTGGCGAAAGAGCTTCAGAAACTGAAAGAGAGTAGGAACGGAGATGGGAAGTGGAGAGTGTTGAGAAAAGTGTGGGTTGAGTTGCTATGTTACGCAGCAAGTCATTGTAAAGCTACGGAGCATGTGGCGCAACTTACAAGAGGTGGAGAGCTTCTTAACTTTGTTTGGTTGTTAATGGCTCACTTCGGTTTAGCTGATCAGTTTCAGATCAATAAAGGAGATGCTAGAGCTAAACTCGTTGTAGGAAAGTAATAAATCTGTTTTTAGTTTTTTGTTAGTTTGTGTGTTTGTAATCTCTTTTGGCTCTATATCTAATTTCAAGCAATATTAATCAAATTTCGTTTGATTAAGCTAAGGACATAGATTGTCGACTCATCAACAGAATTGGCATTGATATGTTGTAAAAATAAAATCATATAAAACTGAAAAAAGAAATTTAATTCGAATCAAATTGTTATCCGCCTAAGAAAATTGAAAAATCTAGTTTACAACTACATAGTTCGTTTTGTCTAGTGTAACAACTTAAAAATGTTAAGTTTTAGCAACTAGATGTTTCTTTTGAACAACCAACCATATGTTTGGGAAAAAAAATATTTTATACCTCTACTAAGCTCATATGTTTGATTAATACCTAACTATATCAACATGCTAATTCATACCTCAACTAAATATTATTTCAAATTTACTACGCAAACTTATAAATTTGTGCAAAATCATACATAAGTTGTCACAGTGATAAAGAAACTATTACAGTTTGATGCTTTTCCTTATGTTTATAGAAGAAATACTTATTTCTACAAAAAAAAGAAAGACTTATTTTCTCAAAGCTTGGCTTACAAGGAATAATCTATGGTTCAGATTAACTTAAGGTTTAGAAACAAAAGTAAGGATTTAGAAGAAGTTGTTTAGAAGTCCATAAGATGGATTAAGTTTTTGGTGTAAAGATGAACCTATGGAACCTTTTAAGGGTCGTGTGTTTCACATGGGATACTTTGCTTCTTCACTTTTTTCCACACTGAAACTTTTCTTCTCCCATGATTCCATTTCTTTGTCCTAATGAGGAAGCAAAGAACAGTGTCTTTGGATGCTTTTCCTCTGTCTTCGTTCGATGACTATGAGAAGTTACCTACATGTTATAAAAAAAACGAAGAGTTTCTTGAGTTATTTTTTTATTCAGAAACAAAGGATCGGTCACAAGGTGTTCCATATAAGGTATCATGTTTCACCTATTCTTCTCAGAAATAAAGCTTTCTCTTTTTCTTTAGTTTTTGAATATTATTTGATTGTTGGAGACATTACAGTCCTTAGGACCATAAAGCTTGTTTCTTTATATAAACCATATGCAATTTTCTAGTCTTTTCATAATGGTGAATACATGTTATGTCTTTATATAAACCATATGCAGAGTCTTTTCATAATATAGTTAGTAACTTAGTATAAGGAACGTCTTATGGTTAGTTAGTCACCATTTTCTGAGACCTTGACTTGGTTCTTTCAAATATAGTCACATGGCTGATACATTAACTTTTAGGTCTGCAGTTGTTTATAAGTTTAACTAACTCCATTGACTCTCTGCTTTTTTTTTGACACAGAACAACTCTACACATCAAACGCAGTTACCATTCTGATCATGACGCATCAAGAATGTAACATCGATAAGATTATCAAATTCCTATCTGAGTTACAGACTTTGCTAAGTGTAATAGAAAAACCTCCATCCCAGAAAGCTACTGTTGACAACAATGAACAACTCACTGTTGGCAACAATGAACAACTAAGCGGAAGAACTGAGGAGAAAAGATCACCTTGGTGGGGTTGGATCAGAAAGAGAGTTAAAAAAGTTGGCAAGGTGAAGAAAGAGGCTTCAAACCATGCAAGTGAGAGTGGAGGCAGTCAAGGTGGAAGCAGAAGAAACGTGCGGACCATTGAGGAAGAGCAAGAAGATGCAGACCTAGAGATCCGGAAATTGCAGAGTGACATTCTTCAGATGATAACTGCATTTAGGAATTTGACTGAGTTTCAAACCCATATGAGCAAGTCATTGGAGCTTGATCTTCGTTCAGCTAAGTTAAAAGCAATACTACAGAAGACTGATTCAATCAGGTCTCGCTCTCACGATATCAAGGAAATCAGAAGAAAGGTCTTCACCCTGAAGTGCCAGATCCCATCATTGCTCCACAAACAATCATCCAGAGGGACAAGCATAACGGATACTCAAACCGCTGAGGAAAATGATAATATCAATGAGATCGGGAATGACATATACTTGCCCGGCCTCCATGTTCCTGAAGATTTCGAGTATTCCTCGGCTTTTGAAGAAGTTGTGGAGAAATTTCAAGGCCTTGACTTCCCTCAAAAGCTCTGCTTGCTGTCCTTTGCCGTGTTCCCGGAAAACAGAGAGGTTGAAAGGACAATGTTAATGTATTGGTGGATCAGTGAAGGTTTCATCAATTGTGATGATTCTGAAAACTCAGTATCAATAATTCTTGATGAATTCTCAAGAATAAAATTACTTGAGCCAGTAAAAGATGAGAGGAAACTGATACCAAGTAGCTATAGGATGGAGCCTCATGTGCATTCTGCAGTTATACACTTAGCCGAATCTGTAGACCTGTTTAAACTCTATAGTCCTAAAGGGAAGCGTATCATGGAAAAATCATTGAAGGAAAAGGTCTGCCTGGTAAGAGGTTCCTCGTTGCTACGAAAGGCAAAACCATCCGTAATGAAACCGGAAACGTTGAAGACGGTTTTCAATGCCTCTGAAAGGTACCCTGATTTCACATTCAAGTGGTTTCCTTTAATGAATTCACTAAGAGTGCTTTATTTGGGAAGATGGGAGCGGACTGCTAAACGTCACATTGAAGTTGAGAGCACAGAGTTTCTTAAAAATATGAAGACCCTGAAGAATCTGAGGCTTGCAAGTTTTCAAGGGATCTCGAGGATAGAAAAGCTCGAAAATTCAATTTGCGCACTCCCTGAGTTAGTGATCTTGGATCTTAAGGCATGCTACAATCTAGAGGTTCTTCCTAGCGATATTGGCTTGTTTGAGAAACTGATTTACTTGGATGTATCAGAGTGCTATATGCTAGATCGAATGCCTAAGGGGATAGCCAAACTCTCTAGATTACAAGTTCTGAAAGGATTTGTGATTAGTGAATCGGATCATGAAAATGATTGTGCAGTTAAACACCTGCTGAATCTGAGGAAGCTAAGCATAACTGTAAACAAAAATTCTTTCACCGTGGAAAGTCTGATGGAGTCGTTGACAGGCCTCAAGCAACTTGAGAGTCTGAAAATTGGGTGGGGGTTTCGATTTCGTCAAGATGGCCAAAACGGAGAAAAGATTGAAGAAACTAATGAAGCAGGTGAAAAGGATAACCAAGGAGGTTCTGAAACAGAGAAGAAACTCAAAGACATGATGGAACGAGATGATGAACAAGTGAAGAAGAAGGGACAGGCGAGCGGGGAGAAGAAAGAAGAGATAGAAGAAACGGGTAAGCAAGAAGATGGAGTTAGTAATAAGAAAGGAAGTGAAAAAAATGAAGAGGCTGATCTAGAAGAAGGGAAGAAGCATGATGAGGAAAAAGCAGAGACTTTAAAATCTGACAAGGTTTTAGAAGAAGAGAAGAAGACAATTCCTTCCCCAGAGGTAACAGAGACGATCCAGAACAAGCCAGACAATCAAAAAGGGAAAAACAAAGTGGAAGAGGAAGGAGATGCAAATAAGGGGAAGGCTGATCAGGAAGAAGGAAAGAAGCAAGATGATGCAGAGACATCGAAATCAAAAGGTGGCGAGGTAGAAAATAATACAAGTCCTTCCCAAGAGGCAACAGAGACGATCCAGAAGAAGCCAGATGATGAAAGCAAAAAGGAAAATGAAAAAGATAGAGACAAAGGGAAAGCTGATATAGATGAAGGAAAGAAACAAGATGATTTAGAAGCTACTAAATCGAAATCAGACAAAGATGTTGAGGGAGATGAGAAGATAAGTCCCCAACGAGATGAGGTAGAAGCTACGAAATCGAAATCAGACAAAGTTGTTGAGGGAGATGAGAAGACAAGTCCCCAACGAGATGAGGTAGAAGCTACAAAATCGAAATCAGACAAAGTTGTTGAGGGAGATGAGAAGACAAGTCCCCCACAAGAATCTAAAGAGACGATACAGAACAAGACAGATGATAAAAATAAAGCGGGAAACGAAGGAGATGGGGACAAAAGGCAGGCTGATTCAAAAGAAGGAGCGAAGCATGATGAGGTAGAAGCAGGGATCTCCAAATCAGACGATGGTGTTGAAGGAGTTCAGAAGCCCAGTCCTTCCCAGGATGATCACAAAGAAACTAAAGTGCAGGAGAAAAGAGATGGAGTTAAAGGAAACGCTGATCTAGATGAAGGAAACAAGAAAAATGAGGTAAAAGAAGAGAGCACAAAACCAGACAAGGTTATCGAGGGAGATGAGAAGAAAAAACCACCACAAGAATCGAAAGAGACAATCCAGAGCGAGACAGACGATCACAGTGAAATTAGCAAAGTGCAGGAAAATAAAGAGGGAGTAAAGAACGAAGATGATATAAAGAAGCTTGATGGTGGGGAAGCAAACACTGAGAAGTCACACAAAACCCTTAAGTTTGGTAAGACAGTGAGTTTTGCAGAAAAATCCAATGCGAAGAAGCCAGATGATCTGAAAAATGACAATGCAATGGCGGAAGAGATTTATGAAACAGCATCACCATCCAGGAAATCAGGATCAAAACTGTTCAAGGCATTCGGAAACCAAACCAAGAAATGGGGAATAGGATTGCTAGAAAGTCAAGCAATAGATAATACCTCTAAACTTCCTTCTAGTTTGAAGAAGTTGGAGCTAGAATGTTTCCCTGAAAAGGACCCTCCGAGTTGGTTAAATCCCAAAGATCTTAACCATCTTGCAAAGCTCTCCATCAAAGGAGGAAAGCTTAGCGGATTCGGTGATGAACTTCCAACTGCAGAAAACCAATGGCAGATTCAGATCTTACGTTTGAAGTATCTGCATGAATTCAAGGTTGAGTGGAAAGATCTGCAAGAACTGTTTCCAAAAATGACACTTTTGGAGAAATATAAATGCCCAAAAATCGCATTCTGTCCCACAGATGGTAATGGAATCTGGAGGAAGTCACCAAATATGTGAGTATAAGCTGCATAATGGCAAGAGCCTTTGTAACATCTGTAGAGATAATGTGGCTATACACCCTGAATAAGTATACATTCCTGCTTATTGTAACTAAATCTTTATCGTAAAGCCATAGAATCACAAGATCGTTCAAAATAAATATAATGTTTGAGAAAACAAAAACAATCAAAACAAGGGTCTTATTCACCCAAACAAGATCAGAACACTCTGCCTGGGATTTTTACTGCAGGAAATATCTTAAAACAGAAACAGGAAACAGTAAAAAAAAACCAGCAAGATGATATTTCAAACCCGGCTGCTATTCAACACGCAACAACTTCAGACACACCCAGAACAAGTACGCAAAGGATTAAAGGAAACGATCCTGATGCTTAATACTGTGTAAGTGGATCTTCCTCCAGCTACTTTTATGATCTTCATTCTTGTGGTGATGCATCACTGTGCTCAACCATAACGTAGTCCTGATACACGCAGTTTACAATGGTAAGATGAAGCTGAAAAGAGACAAGATTTGGTGCAAGATGACTTAAGCACCTACGACCTGCAAAAGGAGAGAAAATATGATGCAACTAATTTTTGACAATTTCGACTTCTTAAGTTTCCTCTTCTGATATATGCTTTAGTGTGCTAGAACTCTTTCTTTCTGATGAAAAACTATAAGAAAAAGAAAAGACATGCATTGATGGTCCTATATGTACACTGGAGAGGTGATAGAGTAGAAAGATGTAACTTACTCCGAAGATTGGGCAATTGTCGGGTTTTACTGTCAGATTAGTGTGAGATGACACTTCGACTCCTTTAACAACTTTCTCCAGGTTCTCACAATGCTTTACATTCAGGAATTCTAGGCTGCTAGGCATCTCCGAGAAAATTGTTTCGATTTTCGGGCAACAATCTAAGCTTAGGTTCTTCAGATTCTCGAAGCTACGGGCACAGCTTATTGTCTCCAATGATGGAAGATTTGTAATCGACAAAGTCTCCATTGATTTCAAGTGTTCTTCATCCACACCAGAGAAAAGGTCTTTTATTTCAGTGCACATCCTTAGCCAGCAACCCTTCACCGATTTGGTCTTGTTAAAGACAGATGTGAGCCTTGTAGGAGTACAGTCCACAAAAGACACAAACTCAGCATTAGCTAGTGCGGTCTCATCTAGCTCATTAGTTTCATTGATCTCCATAACTTCCTGTGAACTTTCGGAATCAACAAGTGATGATAGTGTATTCTTATACAGAGCCTTCTCTACGGGGACTTGGAGAAGACGTTCCTTGCTGGCATCTCCCTTCTCAATACAATCACTGGCGCGAGGTTCAGCTGATTGAATCTCTCTTGTTTCTTCTGAGATTTCTTGGGATGCAACAACTGCATCAGAGGAGCTAGGATTCTCAGATATCTCACTTGAAATTTTCATCCTTACTTCGTCCCAATCCTTACCTTCAAAAGGCCTTCCATCTGCCAGAATAATAAGCTTTACACAATGGATTTTGCTGTCCTTTGGCAATTCTGGTGTCCCCACTTTGGTTCCACGGAGATTCACAACACGTAAGTAAGACATGTCTTCAAATGATCCCTCGATCTTCGTCAGTTTGGTACTGCCTGAAACATCAATGACTTCGAGATTTGTGAGTTTCTGGATGTTTGGGATAGTATCTAGGTTGATACAATCCCGTAGGAGAAGTTCATTGAGACTGGTCAGCTCCTCGATGGTGGTAGCCAACTCGCTAAGATTAGTTCCTGAGAGATCAAGACTTTTGAGTTCATGCTTATCCTCGAAGCACACTTCAAGCATTTCCACTAAGCTCGTAGTGCCAGAAAGATCAAGAATTTGCAGGCCTGACAAGGGCTTCAAACTAGGCAATCTTCTCAATTTGCTACAGTTTCGCAACAAGAGCCGAGTCAAGGAGTGAAGCTTTTCACCCACCGCAGAGTCCTGGAATATTGGCAGTCGCTCTATTTGGCTCTCCGAGAAGTCAAGAAGCTGAAGTTTTTTAAGAAGATAAAAGTTTTTGTTTTTGCTTTTGTCTTTATTCGCACTGTCTGTGTTGTCGAAGCACGTTTTAAGCCCACGAGCACCAGAAATATCAATAACCTCAAGCTCTTTTAGTTCCTGTATGTTTGGCAAATCTTTCAACAAAGGGCAATCTTTGATGATGAGACAGTGAAGTTTCGTCAGTTGAGATATGCTGGGAGGGGATGATGTGATCTTAAGCTCAGAGAGGTGAAGACTTTGAAGTTCAAGAAATGATTTGAAAAATTCAGGAGAGATTCCCTCAAGGGAGCTGGCACCAGAAACTTCAAGAGCATTTAGCTTTGTAAGAGCCTTAAGCTCTTCAATACTTGTCAGTAGATCACAGTCCCTAATTACAAGAACCCGGAGGAGTTCGAGATGGTCTGCAAAAGACGGGATAAGAGGATCTAGTGTGGGTTCAAAAAGACCAAGTACTTCAAGCTTCTTCAGCTTCTCGAAGTACTTTTTAGGATTTTCACGACGCAGACGATCTCCACTAACCAGAATCGTGGTAATATTGTCTGCTTTCTTTGCTTGCACTGTTTTAATCATATCATCTATCTGGGTGATTTTCCCAATACCTTTATCCTTGTCACCGCCATAAACTCTAGAAAATACAAGTCGAGATCTCCCGAAATGCCCTCGACGTCGAGGATCAATTAAATTACTCATTGTCATCTCCGGTACCACCACATTGTTTTCTTGTATCTTCAGCATTCCACGGTTTATAAGCTCCATCAAGATGGAATGACCTTCCTGGTAAGCCTTTTCGACAGACCTAACAGGATCAAAGTAGCCTTCAAGCATCCACTGTGTGATCAGGTCACGGTAGTAAACACAGCCACATTGCTTAAAGAAGTCCAAGCTATGCCAAAAACAATCCAAGATGGCACCCTTTGATGTGTCATAGGTTTCCAACAGCACATACGCAAGATGCAGGATTGGATTGACATTGCTCTCAGAAGAACCTGAATCAGACCGAACAGCCGAGAGAACCTTTTCTATCTTTTCTTTTAATTTTTTAAAATTTTCTGGATTGGACATGCTCAACCGTGTATTGCTCAGCATAATTTTTAGGGACTTGGCTAGCACGACGATTGCAGCAGGCGAATTCTTGCTTTTTGTCACAATGTCAGATATGCAGTGTGCAAAACTTCCCACGTAGCCTTTTGTGATAAGAAACATAAACAAATACTGCAGGCTAGTATCATTGATTGAGTTAAGTAAAGCCTCCGACACATCCGTTGTATGGAACTTGATTAGATCATCATAACACTTTGTAGCTGCCAGCGACACATCTTTAGTAGATGGGCCACTGTCCGTATCACGCTTTGTATCTTGTATGTTCTCCGCGGCTTGGTCCTTTGTTTTCCCCTTATTATCTTTGTCCTGTGACTGAGTACCCCCATCTGACACAATTTCGCAGTCTTTCTTTGCTCCCTCTAGCTCTTCACTTATATTCTCACTCTTTGCTCCCTCTTTCTCTTCACTTATATCCTCAGTCTTTGCACCCTCTTTCTCTTCACTTATATCCTCACTCTTTGCTTCTTCTTGCTCTTCACTTTTTGCTCCTTCTTTCTCTTCACTTCTATCCTCACTCTTTGCTTCTTCTTGGTCTTCACTTTTAGCTCCTTCTTTCTCTTCAATTCCATCCTCACTCTTTGCTTCACTTTCATCCTCACTTTCTGCTCCTTCTTTCTCTTCACTTCCATCCTCACTTTCTGCTCCTTCTTTCTCTAGAATCTTTGTTGATTAGACTAACTCAATATCGGTGGGGCTCAAAAAAATAAAAGAAGATAACAAAGACATAAAATAAATATCTATAATATAATGAATCCCAAGGTTTCGGCAT